>NW_016158208.1:100044-133154 GCF_001687245.7 Rhagoletis zephyria | reverse complement strand
TGCGTAGTTTTAAACAATTATTGAGACATTACAAAGCAAAATGAAGTGTGCCATGCCAAAGTGTAATAGTGAAAACAAAAGGAAAGCGTGCGATATAAGTTTTTTTTCGTTTCCTACGGACGAAAATCTGGCGAAAAAGTGGAAGCAGTTCTGCCGGCGAGAAGATGGATTAAACACCAAATCGAGCTATGTGTGCATGAAGCACTTTACTAGTGAAGATATTGAAAATAATACAAAGTTCGAAATAGGTAACATATTGTGTATTTTTATATTAATTGCATTTAATATTGTTTTTGTAAATGCCTTAGGTTCTGCAAAACTTCGTCGTTTAAAACGTGGTGCGGTGCTTACCATTTACGAAGAAAATCTCGGAGATTCCCAGCGTGCGGAAAGAGCTCAGCACAGGGAAAACAAAAGAATGTCAGCAAGTTACTTGAGCAGAGTGAGACTGCCGTTGCCACTGCAAGTAACAATTTGCATTTATATAAAGTTTTGCATTACACTGTAGCTAAGTTTTTATAGCTGTTGCGAGTGATACTGTTGATGCAAATATATCTGATGAAAGTGTGAATAATAAGGAAAATAGCCTTAAGGAAGCAAACGTTTCCGATATTCCCACGACTTCAACACCTCGCAAAGTATTTTATTATGACAGCATTTTGCAGGAAGTCGAAGAGTTGGAAACAAAATTGTAAGTTTTTAAAAGCAATACAGCACTAAAAATATTGCCCAAATTGCCAAAATTTCTCACAATGAACCACTGCTATTAAATGGAACACAAATATGCATACTGACTTAAAAATTTAAATAGTATTGTTATACATACATATATNGACAAAACCAACCGCTGCTTCTTTCAGATTTTTGGGAAGACTCCTTCTCGCAAACACCGCTCAAATAAGTCAGTGAACGGGCTGGTATTGTGCTTAATGGCAACCTTTAGAACTTTGTTTGGAATACCATCTAGACCTGGTGCTTTGGCATTGCCAAACCTTTCCGCCGCTTNTATGTTTGTACATTTAGACAATAGTCCGTCAACAATTGTAATATGTTTTTCTGTATTTAATTTTAGTTTCATTTTTAACTAATATGTACTATTTTTTTCAACGGACGGGGAATCTTCCAAAGATGTTATGCACGCTTCGTCATCCTGTCCGTAAGGGTACGCCTCATTTGGGACCACGCCCAGACTATGTTATCACATATGTCAGTACTAAACCCTTAACTCTGACGTCTGAAGCTTGTGTTTCGCCTTGCGGGACCGGCGTTAGGTATTACGTTGCAAGGCGTAGCTTTGCCAATTGGCTCTTCACACACGCCTTTCTGGCCTACCTCTCGTTCAGTTTTCTATTATCGCTACTGCGCTGCCACTCTTTCCTTCTAAGTTCCTGAAGAACTATAGCGGACCACGCTTTGGCTCTACTCCACACCATTCTAGATTGCATCATGTGGTGCACAATGTTTTCTGGCGCCACTCGATCGTTTATCAGGTTTTCTAGGTCTGCACTGTCGGCGTCATACTTCGGGCAGGAAAAGAAAATGTGCTGCACGTTTTTACCGCTACTACCACAAAAGGAACACTTGGTCCCGTCATCGTGTCCATACTTGTTTAGATATTCTCTAAAACAGCTGTGCCCCGTCAGAAACTGCGTTAGATAGAAATAAGTCTCGCCGTGTTTCCTCTCAACCCACACTTGAACGTTACCGATTAGCATGTGCGTCCACCTTCCTTTCGTGGTCGCAACCCAGCGTCTCAGCCACTCGTTTAAGCTAGTCTGTCTTTCTTCTTTCCGTTCTTCGCCTGTTAGTCGCCTGCCGATGTTTCTTGACTTGTCGAAAATTCTCTTAAGTTCCATGGCCATTATATCTGGTGGCAAGATGCCCGCTATGACTCCAACGGCCTCGTGTGATACCGTGCGGAACGCACTGACAACCCTGAGAGCGGTTAGCCGAGTCACTGACTTCGCTGTCTTGGCATATGTTTTCTGCTGGAGCGCTGGCCCCCAGATGGGCGCAGCATACATTAGTATAGACTGACTCACTTTACCTAGGAGTGCTCGCCTGCTCTGACTTGGTCCGCCAATGTTGGCCATTATCCTCGTTAGCGCAGCCGTAACCCTTGCCGCTTTCTCACAAGCTTTGTCGATGTGCGCCTTGTAGTTGAGTCTCGCGTCTATCGTCACGCCCAAGTATTTCAACGACTGCTGTGTCGTGGTGCTATACCCGTCAATGTTAAGCGTAGCAATTTCAACCTTTTTCCTGCTTGTGATCAACACCGCTTCCGTTTTTTGTCCCGCTAGTTGAAGCTTTGTTGCCGTGAGCCAGTTTTTTGAGTTTTTGCGCGGTATTATTGCATAAAATCTCTATTTCGTTGAGTTCCTTAGCCACTGCTGTTACTACGATATCGTCAGAGTACCCGATGATTTGTACCTCCCTTGGTAGTGGTAGGCGCAGTACTCCATCGTAGAGTACGTTCCACAGCAGTGGGCCCAGTACGGAGCCCTGTGGTACTCCACCCGTCTTAACATACTTTTTCGGTCCTTCATCGGTGTCGTAGAGTAGCAGCCTATTTGACAAATAGTTGGAAACAACTCTCAGCAGATAGGGCGGTGTTTTCTTGCACTCCAGGGCGCTTATTATGTGGGGCCAGTAGGCAGAGTTGAAAGAATTTTTGACATCCAACGTTACTACCGCGCATTATTCTTTCGTGCCATACATCCATCTAGTCCCTTCGATTGCCTTGCTTGCGGTATCAGTGAGCTTTTTAATTGCGTCGATGGTTCACCTCTGTCTTCGGAATCCATATTGGTTGTCGGCGAGACCCGAGGATTCTTCCTCTAGGTGTTGCTCTAGTCGTACACAAATAAGTCGCTCCAGTATTTTTCCAAGTGTGTCCAACATGCAAAGCGGGCGGTACGAGCTTGGTTCCCCGGCAGGTTTATTCGGTTTCTGCAACAAAACCAGCCGCTGCTTCTTTCAGATTTTTGGGAAGACTCCTTCTCGCAAACACCGCTCAAATAAGTCAGTGAACGGGCTGGTATTGTGCTTAATGGCAACCTTTAGAACTTTGTTTGGAATACCATCTAGACCTGGTGCTTTGGCATTGCCAAACCTTTCCGCCGCTTGAATTACTTCCTCGTCAGTGACTAATGGTGCGTTCATTATCGCAGGTTGTTCTACTCGCAGCTGTCGTTCTTCTGGAGTTTGCGCAGAGAAGAGAGTTTCCACAACGTTTTTTAGTAGGATGGGGCAGGTTGGCGCTTGCCCTTTACCACCTTTAATTTTCCTCATCACCACTTTATACGCATCACCCCACGGATTTTCGTCTATATTTGCACAGAGCTTTTTGAAGCAGCACGACTTACTCCTTCTTATTGCCTTCTTGAGGTCGCTTCGCTTCCTTTTAAAGCACTCGGGCAGCCATGTGTGCTCCGCCGATCCCCGTCTCCTTTGGCAAAGTCGCCTCGCTTTGTGGCAGTCACTTCTTAATATGTCAATTTCTTCGTTCCACCAGTATGCAGGCTTTCTGTAAGAGCCTTGTTTTTTCTTCCTGCACATAACGGCGTCACATGCTTTGCTGATGTGTCCCACCATAATTTCCGCCTGTCGTTCCGTATCTTCTGCGCTGGCAAGATTTCCCTCCATCATGAGTCTGAAGAGTTCTTCGTCAAGTGTTTCGACTTTCCACCCTCGAGTCTGTGCCTTTCTGATGGCAGCACATTTTCGACTCTGCGCATTGTTTCCGATTTCGACCATTATGTATTATGTATAAATACAAATCTGTACACATATAATTGTAAATATACTTGTACACTAATAAAATAAACAATACTATTTACATGCTTGCTTCTACATGGAACTTTGTTGGCCTTTCTTTGGTGAGTTCTAGTAGGTCTATTTCCATGGTGAATGTAGACAGTTGCTGGTTTAGTTTGCTGGCAATGACATACATACAAAAGCAGTTTCTACAGTAAATAGACACATGAACTTCACTACCTACTTATTTTTGTTAGTACCTGATTCTTTTTAGTGCTGGTATGAGGTAATGCACCAGTGGATAAGGTCGCCAGGCGCTAATTCAAGTGGCATCTTACTGCGCTGTTACAAAACAGTGCCCAAATTATTATACATTTAAAAGTTCAGCTTAAATTATGTTTTACTTACATAGAATATTTGTTTCCAAAGAAGCCACACTCGTGCAATCTCTCGGAAATGGTACAAAAGTCATCAAATAAAAGCTGTGGAGTCAACAGCTGTGGAGTTTATGGTGGTTGGCTACCGTCCACAAATATAAATATTCACTCTGCATGGCTTTTTACAATGGCGGGTCCAAAAATTCACTTTGCTGCACACCTTCCTCTTGGTCTACATGAAATTGCAAACACTGTTAATACATCCATTTTTTCTTGTGCTAAAAATCGTACTTACCTAAAGGGCTACATATCCAAAATTATTGCTACGTGTTCCTAATTAATCAATCTTTGTATATTTATTGATTATTGCAAAATTGGGAAATGTAATATTAAAATTAACACATTTTTCTGCATTGTTTACATATTTTTATATGCGTTTTGGCATTTCTCTCTCGCAATTGCTCCAAGATGACGTCACACAAAAATTACGCTCAAAAATACTCTCTCTTGTATTCTATCATTCTTAGGAAAAATGCAGGAAATATTTCCAAGTACACACGGAAGAGGAGCAATGCAAGAAAGAAGTATGCGGTAACTGCAAGCACGAGCACGCGCCAACGTCTAAAGATTGTCCGGCTCGTGTAAAAGCTTTTATTATAAAAAGGACAATGACTTTCGAAAACTTTACACACAAAGAAGCACAAAAAAACTGACCAGCATATTGGGAAACAGATTTGAGTTATTGGATGGATACGATGAACCATTCCCGTATATACAGAACAGAGCCAGTTACAATAAAATGGAAACAAGAAACGACACATCAGCATATCGTCGTTTAAAGTACAAAACCTCGTATCAACAAAATGAAAAACCGCGTATCAAGATAATACAAAACCGCGTATGTGAGGTTGCATAAATTACACTGGATCACAAATTTTAGTTAGGTTTTTGTTCTCCAGATGCCACCATCCAATTTCTATGTAGAATTGCTCGGTGATTCCGAAAATCGGGTTAATTTGTTTTTATATGGGTACGTTTTCGAGATACCCGTTATTCAGCTTAAAGCAAAAGTTGGTTACTTTTAATCACGTATATCTTACGAGCCAATTTAAAAAGTTTGATTTTTTTTTCATTTATTCATTAAAAAATAAAAGAAAAAATCATTTGTCGTATTTTGTATTACGATTTTTAAAGAAAAAAGAAAAGAAGCAAATCCATGTGTTTGTTGGCAAATTCTGATCGAGGTGTGGTTTTAGTGTGTTCACATTCCATATATGGGAATCATGATTAGAACCGGGGTATCTGGCGTCAACGAACCTAATATTCTGTTTATAGTCTGAAAACTAAAAAAAGTGAGTGAGATTAAGGCTGTAGTAGCCTTTTCTATTAAGATATAGATGCTGTACTTCCTTTCGTGGTGCACAGATTCGAACATGCGTACCGTCAACGAAGCCTATTACTCATGGAAATCCACTTTGAGCGTAAACAGCTAGTTTGGAATCCTGTACTTCATCAGTGGTCATCCACTTGGCCTTGATCCACCGTGTACAGACACGTTGTTATAGGATGTTTAGAACTTCCTCAAGAACCACAGAAAATATAGGTTGACCTAAACCAACATTAAAATCGTTACCGCCCCTCTTTAGGTAACTGCCAAGCTTCGCATAATTTTATTCGTCTTATTGAGTAAATATATAAACGCTTCTTTGTTCAGCCTAAAGTAACTAATGAGTCTGAAAAAAGAACTATGAAAATCTTTCTGCAGTATCATTACTACAATAACGTACTTGGCCGTTGGTAGCATCAATGGATTAGTCTGGTCTCTAAGGCTCCTTCTAATACGTGTAAGTTGCACAATTCCTCTTCTCTCTTCCTCTTTATCATCCTAAAAATACATTTCGACGGAGATATCCATAGTAAATAAATATATTTACATTTTCACACAATTTGTTGTATACTCGTGTGACTTCCAGCTGATTTGAGCTGTAAAAATTTACAATTTTCAGGTTGGCAATAACTTAACGAAGACAACTAAAATTGGTTGTGAATCATAATACATGTAACATGTAAATTTTGATCATTTTTGACAATTAAACATTTTTGTTTAATTTGTTTTTTCAAATTTGTGTACAAGTTAAATCATTGCAGTAAATTTTTGAATCTAAGATCGTCCAAATCGGATAAGAACAGTAAACACAGTATTTTCAGCATCAGTTTAGTTACAAAAAGCTAGAATCTGGAATTTATTGAGAATTAATCAGATTTGTACAAATTTATAAATTCAGTTTTCTTACACTTTTGTTTTTTTATATCTACACAAAATATAATTGCTCACAACAACAAGCAACAAATACAGATAAACTTCAATTGGAATTAAATTCAATTTAATCTAGCAATTAACAAATTCAATTATTCAGTAAATTTTAAGCCTGCACGTTGTCGAAGGAAAAATGTAAAGGAAAGAAATTCAGTATACTTTGAGCATAATAGAAATAGCGATGACAGCGAAAAATAGTACAAAGAAGAGGACAAAACCCTCAAAGCTCAACGACGGCGATGCATTCTAGGATTTCACGGCGGCGTAACACTTGATTCTATTAGAAGCAATATTATAATAAAGGAAAAGATGATGAACAGCTTAAATATGACGCGGAACATGGAGGACCTTTCGTGGTGTATATTGACAGCAGATGCAAAGACCAAGAAAGAAAACCAATTAATGGAATTACCATATCGAATGTACTCTAGAAACTCAATCTGGGTGGAATTGATGAAGTAGTAAAGAGGGATATGGTAGAGTGAAGGTCGGGTGCAAGAACGCAGAGGTAGCAAACAGAGTATGCTACGACGGGATTAATCTTTGATATCCCCACGGACATACCCAACGAAGAACTCCTACAAGACATAAAATCCCCGATACCTATTATGAAAATTATTAGAGTAGAAAGAAAGGATAGAGAAAAGAAGATACCAACCAGAAGAATACAAGTTTTTTTCAATGCCCAAAATTTACCGAGCCACATATACTATGCATATACAAGAATAGAGGTACATAAGGTTTATGGAGAATTTCGTTAGCTTTCATTTGCCGTGCTTTGTATTAAGATTTTTAAATTGGTTCGCAAGATATACGTGATTAAAAGGAACCAATTTTTGCTTTAAGCTGAATAACGATAAATTGCAAACGTATCCATAGAAAACCATATTAACCCGATTTTCGGAATCAACGAGCAATTCTACATAGAATTTGGATAGTGGCGTATGGAGAACAAAAACCAAACAAAAATTTGGGATCCAGTGTAATTTATGCAACCTCACACACGCGGTTTTGCATTGTCTTGACACGCGGTTTTTCATTTTGTTGATACGCGGTTTTGTACTTTAAACGGCGATATGCTGACTTCTTTTCTTGTTTCCATTTTAGAAAAAAAAACGCGATTTTGGGAATCACCGAGCAATTCTACATAGGAATTGGATAGTGGCATCCATAGAACATTTTTGCTGTAAACCAGTGTTATTTTGAGAGTTTGAGAGTAAAAGCACTCATATTTCAAAGTGGTTCTCTTTTTTATAAAGAAATCGCATTTCTGGCTAGTATATTTCAGGACGAGTGAATAAGGATTGAACCAAGAGCTAGTGTTAGTGAGCAAATCCAATTTTTGAAAGTTTTGAAATATAATACCCGTGATGCCCGTGACAGACATCTAGTAACAATACTATACCATAAACGAATACCAGATGTATGTCACCAAATACCAGCATTTTACCATGCGAGCAATGAGGTATTTTCCTAATAAAAAAATCTCCCATTTCTTTGTAGTATTTTACTTAACACATCCAAAATAAAAGAAAATCAACAAAGCTGAAAGCTCATACTCAAAAGTTCTTCAAAATATACCAAAATACTATTAAAAATTTCAAAATGGGTAGGTTCAGAAGGCTCAGCAGTTGAGCGCAACCGTTGCTAAAAAAATCAGTGATAGTAATGCGTCTTCTCAACGGCTTGATACATTATCTGTCAAATTCAAAACACACAACATGTTGTCTCAAATGATCAGAAAAATATTACGATCATCTAACACGCAACTGTTCAGTTGATCAGTAATACAAAACAACGCGTTCAGAAGGTGCAATCGGTTACTGAGCTGTTGCGCCTTCTGAACGTGCCCAATATGAAAAAATAAAAATGGAAAATACGAAGTCGAAGCGTACATATTTGGGCACGACAGAAACAAAGATTTTAATTGAAGTTTGGAGTCAACATATTGAAGAACTGCGTGGAGCTCATAAAAATAGCCATGTTTTAAAGAATATGTGTGCGCAGCTAGAAAAGGAGCACGAAATTAAACTTACCGCTGTCGAGTTGCGCACACATATACACAATTTAACAAAAAAATATAGGTATGTAAACACCCACTCATTTATAAAAACAAGTACAAGTGTAATTCACGTAAATTGCAGGCAAGAAAAACGAAAAATTGGTCCCAGTGGTGGATCACCTTCAAAATGGGAGTTTTACAGCGTAGTGCATAAGATGTTGCGCTCGTTCCAGTCAAAAAACTTGATGGAAACAATGGATGAAAGCTTAATTTACGGTAAATAATCCATTTACTATTAAATTGTTTTGAAACAATTCAGAAATGTTTCTCTGCAAAATTTTTTAAAGCCGAAATGCGATGAACCCTCAATACAGTCTGAATCTGGTGCATTTGAGGCGTTACTAAGTGAACCATCACTTGATGAAGCACCGTGTAGTGAGCCATCGTTCGATCAAATACCGCCTGAAGAACAATCGCCAACGACAAGCGTCATACCGTCAATTTCTAGAAGTCCACAAAAACGGAAACGTCCCGATGATCGTTTTTTTGAATTAATAAAAGACGAACAAAAAATGATGCAAAATTATTTAGACAAATCCTAGGAGAACGAAGAAAAGGTTATCAAATTACACTGTGAGACAAATGGTAGGGGTCAGTGATCGGGAAGGGTTCAAACTACCGGGGAAAGTTATATCGGTAAAAAAGAAGTTATACGTGTCCCGGCGTTTCGCTGGGTCACGTCTAGGAATCGAGATATATCGATTTGAAGTTAGTAACTATCATATAGGGGAAATTGTCACCTTTGGTGGTCTTTTTTTGAGATAACTCCACTTAATTGTGAATAATAGCGAAACGCCGGGCCACGTATAACTTGTTTTTGACCGATATAACATTTCCCGTTGGTTTCATCCCATCCCGATTTTGACTGTCGCATAGTGTTATTAAAAGCATACAACACTTTACTTTCTGCATTAATAAATATATAAGAATTGTGTATTTACATTTGTATGCATTTCATTTGGAACCAATTGTACTAACGGGTAATAAAATGAGTCATTAATGCATTTCTTATTGAGATTCCACTATTGTTTATATCACCATCTGAAATGCTTCTTTGAGGCTGCTGCCTTGTACTTTGCATGTTTGATTGGCAGATCCAACATCGATTGATTTTATTGTTTCTGTTGCAAATATTATGCAGAATACAACACGCCTTTATTATTGTGTTCACATTTTTCATGTTAACTTCCAAACCTTTCCCAATTTTACGAAATCGCGCTTTCAGATGACCAAATGCATTTTCAACAACACGGCGACAAGAAGATAAATTTTTTATTGAATATTTTCACCCTTATTCTAGAACCCGAATTTTCGTAATTCGTAGCTACGTTACGAAAAATCGACATGCTGCAACCCTTGCGGAAAAATGTGCAGCATTGCCAGGTATCAGTTGTTTTTCGAACTCAGCTGTATGAAGGAAAACAAAGTGGAAAGGAATTAAAAAAAAACTCATCATGTGGTTGTTTATAGTAAAATTGATTGATTTTAAATATTTTGAGGAAAATTATGGATTCTAATGCATTTGCAGTTATAGCAGCGGAGTAAGAGCGCGCTATGGCAATGGACTCACAAAGGTATGCGGAGCTGCCGGGCCTAGTAACCATGAGCGCATCTATGTCAGTTTCTGGTTGAATTGTTGAACCACAAGCCAGAACTCCTCCTATGCCTGAAGAACTGGTTCCCAATCCAGTTAATGCAATAATAGCTTTTTCCAATCCATTGAAAACATGCATTTTGTTAGGTCCATCACCTGTTGCGCTTGCTTCTGCCTTTTGCCGCGCTTAGGGATTATAACTCTTACTAAGTAGAATTCTCCTTTCTATGTTGCCGGAGAAGAGGGGCTTCCGCATGTCAAAGGTATACAATATTTCCTGTGCATATCACAGTATATCTGCGCAGAACCAACATCGAAATTTGCAAAAAAGTGCGTAGTGCAAACCGAATTTATTAATAATTTTAAACATTTATTTTAAGTAAAGTTTTATGAGGTGGGTTTTGTCGAAGGCTGAGGTATGCTCAGCCGCTCCAGAGTCCAGGGAAGGTCCCACTAACCCCCACCAAATAAAACACAATAATTTGTGTATTAAGTCGAACACACACACACGCGGCTATCTAGAATGCCGGAAACTTGTCGTGCAGGGGAGAGGAAGGTAAATAGAGAGAGTCGGCAGTCGGTGTCGGAGATTATTCGGCGGGTAATTGTACGGCGACGGGAGCGCTACTGGTGATAGCAAGATTGGCAGTGGTACGCGTCAGTCGTAGTGAAGAGCGTTGCAATGAGAGCAGTCCCCTTGCAGTGGTGGTGGCAGCCTCAGCGGTGACGTTGGCAGTGGCCCAGGTAATGATGAGGGCGGCAGCNGAAGGTAAATAGAGAGAGTCGGCAGTCGGTGTCGGAGATTATTCGGCGGGTAATTGTACGGCGACGGGAGCGCTACTGGTGATAGCAAGATTGGCAGTGGTACGCGTCAGTCGTAGTGAAGAGCGTTGCAATGAGAGCAGTCCCCTTGCAGTGGTGGTGGCAGCCTCAGCGGTGACGTTGGCAGTGGCCCAGGTAATGATGAGGGCGGCAGCGACCTCCCGCAGTGGTGTTGTATGTGGCCCTGATTGTGGCCAGGGAGAATGCGGCCCCTTTTTACTACGACAGTGACAGCGGCCCTGGGCGGCGGTGCTTGACGTTCGCAGTAGCGATTACTGTACTCGTGACGGGTAGTAACGGCGGCCTGGGGCGACGATAATTGCGGTGGCCACAGTGATAAAGACAGTAGCAGCGGGCCCAGATGGTGGTTACAGCGGCTCTGGCTGGCGATGGTTAGCGTTCGTAGTCCTCGGTGATGATGGTGGGCGGCCCACGGTTGCAGCTTCGGCCTTGGGCGGCAGTAGTAGTAACGGCCCCGGTGATGAGCAGCGGTACGGGTCGTAGCGGTGGTGATGATTATTGCGGCGGCCCTGGACGACAGTGAGTACGAATCGCGGTTCCTTGTGTTGCTGGCGGGCGGTCCTCGGTAGAGGTGTCGGCCTTGGGGCGGCAGCCGT
This sequence comes from Rhagoletis zephyria, assembly GCF_001687245.7. Classification (NCBI taxonomy): domain Eukaryota; kingdom Metazoa; phylum Arthropoda; class Insecta; order Diptera; family Tephritidae; genus Rhagoletis; species Rhagoletis zephyria. Next base: position 121,609 of record NW_016158208.1, on the reverse strand, counting down.
AGTAGCGGCCCCTGTGATAAAAGCAGCGGAACGGGCCGTAGCGGTGGGGATGATTATTGCGGCGGCCCTGGATGACAGCGAGTATAAAAAGCAGTCTTCGCTAAAGCCTGCGGGCGGTCCTCGGTAGCGATCTCGGCCTTAGGGCGGCAGCGGTGCTGGTGGTCCAGATTGGTGACGGACAACTGATCGTTAGTGCGGTCCTCCCAGGGCATCGAATGTTGCCCAGTCCCCCCGTATGTATTCGTGGCCGCTAGGCGCTGCAGGGGGGTGGTTCGCCCCCCTTCAGCGCCCGCTACCAGCGCGGTATCGTAAGCAGGTAGGGGTGCTCGGAATTGGGCAAGCTCAAACGGGTCACGCCCCCTGTCTGCTTGAGACCGTGTCCAAAAATGGGTCTAGCCCATAATGGTTTTGGAGTGTTGCATGACCTGCTTTTTGGAGCAGATATATTTTACGGAAACTCTGCGAATTTATTTTACTGTTCTGTGTGGACTTGATGTCTTATAATAAAACAAAGATCCATGAACACAAACAAAGCAAAACCTACAAAAAAATTATGACTTAAATATTATACCAAAAATCCGAAGTTCCTCTGCCACGGGTGGGACAACGTTTGTCACGTGTAGGACACGTACGAATTTTTATATGAGAAGGAGCTTTTAGTGTGGTCCATATATAAAGATAAGTTATTAAAAAATATAAGAAGCCATGTAGGGGTTAAATTCACTCACGTTTATCTTAGGATGGTGCCTTTTTTATAGAATTCTACAGGAAAGTAAACCAGCCCGATTTTTTCTTTCTTTCAAATATTGAACATATTAGTGATTATTGGTATTCACTATATCTGTCAGCTGCTTCTGACACTAATTCTTATCATGTCCAAGCATTTTGTGTTTAATATTTTGCTCCTTTTGTCGACGGATTTTTCACGAAACTAAAAACAGTTTTAGATACTTCAACAAGAAAAATATAAGCTTTCCTCGATTTATTTTGGCCGATTAAGTTCTGAACGATAGAAAATAAATTAGTTTAACAGTATACGTTCCAAGTTACCGAAAAAGTTGTTTAGAACTCCTATTAAGTCGTAATGAAATGTACCGCAGTGTTAAGTATAACGTAGCCAGTGAAAAACTAAAAAAGTTGTTTTTTGGATAATTAAGTACCCTTTCCAAAAGGATATATAACATGTTTTTCTTAGTACTGGAATCATACTGATTCCATATGGAAAAAAATAAATGATAGCTGACTTCGTTGCACAATTACCTAATAAATAAGTGTAACGTGGCCAGTGCTTTTCTTTTTATTAAAAAAATTTTGTGTTGACTTGATAACTATTCTCATTTCATTTTAGCAATAAATAACACATATTTAAGAAAGTCTTTTCATGCACAATTACGTATTGAGCATTATACTGCTAAATTTTAATAACTATTCTATTGAAATAAAGCGAAACTAACATTTGTAAAATATCCTTTGAAATCTTTATTTCTTAAGATTTTGACTATATGTAATTCAATTAGATTTTTTGCAACATATAAATCTGATAAGTTATCTGCCCATTACCTATACGTGATTGTGCTCATAACACTACAATTTTATAGAATCTGATACAAGTCTACACCAGACTATGAAAAGTTTACAAATCTATTTATTTTGTTAAAAATTGTTTATGTGAGAACTTTTCTATAGAACTGCGATAAATGCATTGACATTTTTTTTATCTAAAATTAACAAAGTTGTGNAAGAAAAATATAAGCTTTCCTCGATTTATTTTGGCCGATTAAGTTCTGAACGATAGAAAATAAATTAGTTTAACAGTATACGTTCCAAGTTACCGAAAAAGTTGTTTAGAACTCCTATTAAGTCGTAATGAAATGTACCGCAGTGTTAAGTATAACGTAGCCAGTGAAAAACTAAAAAAGTTGTTTTTTGGATAATTAAGTACCCTTTCCAAAAGGATATATAACATGTTTTTCTTAGTACTGGAATCATACTGATTCCATATGGAAAAAAATAAATGATAGCTGACTTCGTTGCACAATTACCTAATAAATAAGTGTAACGTGGCCAGTGCTTTTCTTTTTATTAAAAAAATTTTGTGTTGACTTGATAACTATTCTCATTTCATTTTAGCAATAAATAACACATATTTAAGAAAGTCTTTTCATGCACAATTACGTATTGAGCATTATACTGCTAAATTTTAATAACTATTCTATTGAAATAAAGCGAAACTAACATTTGTAAAATATCCTTTGAAATCTTTATTTCTTAAGATTTTGACTATATGTAATTCAATTAGATTTTTTGCAACATATAAATCTGATAAGTTATCTGCCCATTACCTATACGTGATTGTGCTCATAACACTACAATTTTATAGAATCTGATACAAGTCTACACCAGACTATGAAAAGTTTACAAATCTATTTATTTTGTTAAAAATTGTTTATGTGAGAACTTTTCTATAGAACTGCGATAAATGCATTGACATTTTTTTTATCTAAAATTAACAAAGTTGTGGAAACTACCGTATCTGAAATTGTCTTGGATGGCATTGGAAAAAATAATGATTCTGAAAGGATTAAAAAGAAAACACACAACATGGTACTTTAGATGAGCTTTTGCATATTTTAAGTTAATAAACATAAGTGGTTTTTGTAGTAAAGTTAAATAAATATTATTTGCGACGACAATACGAAGATTTTCCGGTCAAATATTTTAGTGCAGGATGATTTTTGACCTAGTTAGAATTTTTAAGGATAATCGAGTTTTATTTTTTAATCCTGTAATAGAAGATTCCAATTTTAGCTTAAACAGTTGTTTATGATGACAGAATAAGAATGCGAAAAAAAATGGATGAACAAAGCCTTTTGGTTAAACCCTGCCCAAGCAAACCGTACGTGTAACGTGGCCAGTATTTCGTGTAACGTTGCCAGTGCCCAAATTTTATGAGCAAAAATTTTTAAAAACCTAAAATTCACCTCAAGAAACGAATAAAGCTTATCAGCTCTGTAAACCTACCTTGACAACTGTCCCACACATAGCTGTCACGAGTGGGACCTGCTTCTCTGTTGAATTACTCTTTTCTAACTACGTGGAAACGACAATGCAATTGTGGTAAATATTTGCAATGAATTTCTAACATTATGTAACAAACAAGAAACACAACCTCAACTTCTGTAATTAAATATAACAACTTTTAGCTTTTTTGTCACGGGTTGGACAGGACCAATACTGCTTAATAATAACTCATAATATAGATAAAGCAGTCACACAATTTAATATATAACACAATTTTATTAAAAGCAGATGAGTTCTACTATATATTTTTTTTACCAAACACTTGAATTATGAATCACAAATTATTTGACAGTGCATTAAAAACAACCTACTTAAACTCAATCAAAAAATTTACTTAGAACTTAATTTCAAAACGTAAAAAAGATAATAAAAATGCATTTAAAGCTTTAATTTGTTATTTTTTGGTTGATTCAAGATTTTTACAAATGTCTTATCCACACGTTTGTTAGTATTATAAAGAAAATAATTTTTGCACTGAGGTCCACTTTCCCATGGAACCTCCCTTATATAAAGCAGTGTGGATAAAAATATACGCATGTATGTATATGCGAAAGGCAAATTTTTTTTTTTTTTTTTATTTAAAAGAGAACTAATTATAAATAACTAATCCACTTATAAGATTAAGCACTGGCTACCAGGGCCTTCGGCTCTTAATACTAAAACATTGGTAAAAAAAGAATATGTATTTAGTAAGGATATTTAGTTGTATGTGATGTTATATGTCTCTGATGTTACACAGTTTAAGAAATTTATTAATAGCACTGATGTTATTGATGTTTGTAGATTTGAGAAGTTCGGAGGGTCTCTTATTCCCAAAGGTAGACTTCCTTGCTAAATCCAGTGCATTACATTCGTCAATGAAGTGAATGACTGATTGGGGGGCCGCGTTGCAATGGTGACAGCTTGGTTGATCGGTACCGTTAAGAATNTGATGTTTGTAGATTTGAGAAGTTCCGAGGGTCTCTTATTCCCAAAGGTAGACTTCCTTGCTAAATCCAGTGCATTACATTCGTCAATGAAGTGAATGACTGATTGGGGGGCCGCGTTGCAATGGTGACAGCTTGGTTGATCGGTACCGTTAAGAATATAGCTGTGGGTTCTTGTAGTGTGGCCTATTCTAAGACGAGTGAACGTCTTGATGTTGTGGCATAAACAGTCTGATGGGTAGATAGGTTTTACACCGGTTGGATTTTGATCTCTGTAGTGGTGTTGGTAGCTATTCCAATCTCGTAAACGCATTTGATCGTAGAATTTTGTTATATGTTCTTTTATGTCTTTTATAGTATAATAAGGAAAGGACACCAGCGGCTCTCCATTATCTTCTTTTGCATGTTTATCTGATATCTCATTGCCTTTTATACCAGCATGCCCTGGTACCCACATGACTTTTATGCTATTATCGTTCCGGAAGAGTATATCGCGTATATTCTGTATTAGCCATGAATTATTTGCTGATTTTTGAAGTGCGTCAATCGTTGATTTACTATCGCTACATATTATATGTTTTTTTCTTGTTTTTGAGGCATAAAGAACCGCTTCGTGAATTGCAGCAGACTCTGCTGTAAAAACCGAGCAATATAATGGCAAAGCACCGACCATTATAGCGACACCCTGATCGTTTGACACTGAAACGTGGTAGAAGTATATGTTTTTGATCCGTCGGTATAAATGGGTTCCCATTCTGGTTTATAAAACTCGATAGTCTCGCTGAAGAGTAGACAAAATTCGTTAGAGCTGGTTTTTAATTTCTGGTGTTTCGACAGAGTGTTTATAAAAGAAGGTTTTGGAGACAACCATTGTGGATGGTCAGGCTCGACGAATAATTCGGGTGTTGATATTAAATTGAGATCATTGATCAGGGCCATGCATTGCATGAGGGTAGACTGCTTGTTCGATGCATTTATCCTAATTGTAGACGTCTCGAGAATGTAGAAAAGGGTTTTACTCCTACAGTGGAGAATCCTCGGTAGAAGCATCATGGTGTTATATTTAGTTCTTTGCTGAATGCTTGGTAGGCCTGCTTCGGCTAAGACGGCTTTGACCGGAGAGGTGGGGAACGCGCGTATGCTTCTTCTTACTGCTGTGTGGTAAGGCCCTTGGATGAATGCGAGGTGAGACTTTGCGCAGTGTCCATATATCACGAGTCAAAAATCAATTTTTGATTTATATTATTTACAAGATTGGACATATGTATGTGACAATGCTTAGATGTTAAATATTTAATAATGTTAAGTCTAGATATTAAATTAATTCTAACATATTTACAATGTTCCTTGTAGGTTAGCTTTTTATCAAAAATTAAACCAAGTATTCTGAGTGTATTAGTGTGAGGGATTTGGACGTTAGAAAGGGATAGGGTAGAAAAGGAGTATTTTTGCTTTCTGCAAATGTGGAAGGTTGAGCTTTTGTCAGCTGAGCTGATTTTACAACCAGACGTTTTTGACCAGTTGGAGATATCGTCTAGAATAATCGTAAAAGTTTCTTTCATAAGAGTAAGATCTTTGAAAGCCGAAAATATTAGGACATCATCAGCGTAAATTAAATGCTCAACCGTATGGCATTGGGATAATAAGTAGCTGAGTTCATTAAAAGCAATTATAAATAAGGTGACTGAAAGAGGTGAGCCTTGTGGTATACCATTGTGCAAGGGGTATGTGTTAGAGTTTTGATTATTTACACTGACAACAATTTTACGATTCAGGAGGAAGGCCCTTACGAAACTATAGATTTTGTCTCCAACATTCCAGCGTTTTAATTCTCGTAAAAGTATGTGAGCACCAATTCTATCGAAAGCCTTTTCAAAATCTAGACTAAGAACGGACAAGTGGTTTCTCGCGGAGAGCGTTGACGAAGCACAGTGTTCAAAGTACAAAAGTGGGTCAATGACATCGAGACCTTTTTGAAATGCGAATTGGTTAGAGCTTATCAACCCTTTTTTCTTGGCGTACCACATAATTCTCACGGATATAATTTTTTCAAGCACCTTAGATATACAGGGTATTAACGATATAGGTCTAAAGTTAGGTACAGAATTATTTTTGTTAGGTTTGGGGATAGGAATAACAGCAGATCTTTTCCATTCTTGTGGAAGTGTGCCTTTGTCAAAAATTCTGTTATACAAGCATTGGAGTCGGAGTTTAAAGATATTTGGAAGGTTCTTTAGGAGGGAGTAGGGTATTTTATCCGGGCCGGGAGAGCTACCCGACATAGTGAAAATTGTCGAGTCGAATTCGTGCAATGAGATTGCTGATTCGATTAGTGAGGCAGTAGGACAAGGTGCCGGGTTATGGTAAGTTTTAGAAGTAATTATTGTAGTGTATCAGAAATGCATATCTACATAACAAAGTTCCACACGCGCCAAAAGTGCATTAAAATTATTTTGTCGGTAATACGGTAGACAGACGGAGAAAATTAATTTGAATTAATAAGCGTAAATGCAAAGTAAAATTTTACCCTTACAGACGGCAGTAATGCGAATAAACCAGCCGCAAGGTCGTGGGTTCGAGTCCCACGGCCAGTATACTTTTTTTTATTTTTTTCATTCTTTTTTTTATAAGTTCTATATTTTTTTACGTTACTTTCAGTTAGTTTTTGTTGAATTTTTAACAAAATTCCTCTCTAAAAATTAAAATTAACTAATAGTAAAATAAGAAATGTGATATAAAATAGAGCAAATGAAAATAAAATAAAGTAGAATTAAATATATAAATAAAATAAAATAAAAAATATAAAATAAATAATAAAAACAAAAAATGTTTCGCAATCGCTCCAACCGAGTATCGAACCTGGCAGCTACAGGCTTGTAGCTCGCAACTCTCACCACTCGGCTACCGCGTACGCGAAACTCGACTGCTTCGTTTGCTTTCTTGTACAAAAGACAACAACTGGCCGTTTTTACCAGTGCTGTCATCGAAAATTCCCCGGATCCGAGTTAATTCCCAAAAATTTCGTGCATTTGTTCGGCTGCTTATGCTCATTTTAAAGAGGAAAATGCATGAGTTAAAGCAAATTAAGGCTGGTTATGCAAATAATTGTATTGTAAATATTATGGAATGCTTAATTTCTGCTTACACTGCATTCTCCCATAAGCATATTTTGCTAAGCTAAGCCAATATGCATATGTATGTGCTTAAGTGTCTGGCTGCACATACATGTGTTTGTAAGACTAGTATGTAAGAAGTATAATAAATAAGTGTTATAGTAAATAAGAACACAGAATTAAATAAGTTTAAATTTGTATAAATTAGGAAAGAATTAATAAATAAAGAACAATATTCGATAAGCGCTAGACTGCGCCACAACAAATTATTGTCGTCTTATTACATGGCGATCCTGCCTTGACTTAATCGGCAAACTGCTTTTTATATTGGCAGTCTGCTTTTGTCATAATCGGCAGGAAATCCAATGAAAAAAAGGCAAAATATCCTGCCAGATCTAGCGGCAACTTGCCTTTTTATTGTGGCAAGCTGCCTTTAAGCGGCAAAAGATTTTGCCAGATCTAGCGGCAACTTGCCTTTTATAGTGGCAAGCTGCCTTTAAGCGGCAAAAGATCCTGCCAGATCTAGCGGCAACTTGCCTTTTCTAGGGCAAGCTGCCTTTAAACGGCAAAATATCCTGCCAAATCTAGCGGCAATGCCTTCGTACTGACAGAACACAGTTAGTAGCTGACGTAGCTGTTAACATAAAAAAGCTAAACATCCTCGCCAACCGGGCAACGTTTCGACCTAAAAATAAACAAGTTGGTGTCCATTGCCAAGGGGCAACCTCATTTCGGCGAACAGGAGGCCGCTATTTTCATCACCGGTTTGCCTCAGCACAAAACTGCGCTGAACGTGCTAATCAGAGGCTCATACAAGCTTATTTGAAACTTTACAATGGGAAACTCCAGGTAAAAAGCAACCAGGAAGATGACTCTATATAGGCTGTTTAGCCAAGCAAGAAATCCAGACGGGAAAAGGAGAAAAAAGGTATCGTTAATTTAATATCAAAATAATAATTATTAATATTTTGGCAACCTAACGGCTGCCTATTGATTGGCAAGAATTGAATGATTCTTGCCGTTATTGAAATTATTAAATATTTAAATTGAATACTAACAAAATATTTTGGCAACCTAACGGCTGCCTATTTAGTGGCAAGGATCGAAGATTCTTGCCGTTTATTACATGGCCGTTTATTGCTAACAATTTATACCTAAATTATTTAATATTCTATATTTATTTTTATAAAATGGGTGGACAAACATCAAAAATAGATAAGCCTAATGCTAATGTAGTAAACTTCATTGAAATAATAGATCATAGCGAAGCATTAAATACCATAAAGGTAATGCTTTTGATTACACTGTGAGACAAATGGTCAGTGATCGGGAAGGGTTCAAACTACCGGGGAAAGTTATATCGGTAAAAAAGAAGTTATACGTGTCCCGGCGTTTCTCTGGGTCACGTCTAGGAATCGAGATATATATATAACTATCATATAGGGGAAATTGTCACCTTTGGTGGTCTTTTTTTGACATAACTCGAGAACCACTAGTCCGATTTTGCTCAAACAAATTTAAAAAAATTAAAAATTACAATTCCTTTAATCTGTTCATATAACGTTTTTTTTTTTTTATTTTTGCCTAAAAATTAAAATTTTTTTTTTTTTAATTCATAAAAAATCCAAAATGGAAAAAAGTGTCACGTAAAGTCACATAACCTATGAACAAAATGAGACATACATCATAAAATTTAATATTTTAGGCAAAAATTATTTTTTTTCTTCATACATTTATTTTTACCGGCAAAACTGTTGATTATATAGAAAAACGTTATATGAACAGATTAAAGAAATTGTAATTTTTAATTTTTTTAAATTTGTTTGAGACAATTGGGCTAGTGGTTCTCGAGTTATGTCAAAAAAAGACCACCAAAGGTGACAGTTTCCCCTATATGATAGTTATATATATATCTCGATTCCTAGACGTGACCCAGCGAAACGCCGGGACATGTATAACTTGTTTTTGACCGATATAACATTTCCCGTTGGTTTCATCCCATCCCGATTTTGACTGTCGCATAGTGTTATTAGTATTGCAAGCTGCATAAGCTTATTTTTAAAGATTTACTCTGACATAATAAATTTCTGAAAAAGAGGTACATGAGCCGTGCTGACGGTCTAGATAAGATTCAAACAAAATTTTATTTTTTTTTACTCTTTCTCCTAGCCTCCTTTCCTCAATGAGCAAATGGGAAGAAATTTTTAAGGCACTCGTAGAAGAAAAAACTACAGCAGAAAAATCTTACAAGTGCATAAACAAGAATATAAAAATAAAAGCAGAAACAGTAGTGAAACATCTCACACTAATATTAGATTCATTAAATAGATTAGGTTCGGCAATACGTAGTGTAAATTGCCAACTAACTAGCAGTCACCAAAAAGAGGCATACCAAATATTTTCTAGTGTTAGGGACCAATTAGTATCCTCACTAGCAAGATATAACATAGAGGAGACAGTACCAATTACAATCGAACAAAATATACAAATAAACTTTAGGACTTGTTGGAATCCCCCTCCGACCTAGACGAAGAACAAAAAGGAATCGAGTGCCAGATACTAAATTCCCAAACAACAAACGTCAAAATGGCACAGACAACAGTAGAATTCATTAAGACAGCTTCGTCAATTCTACCTGAATTTGACGGTAAGCAAGAGAACCTACATAGTTTTTTAGATGCTCTTGATATCCTAGAACAAATCAAGGATAGTCATGATTCATGACTCATGAAGCCATAGCAATTTCAATGATAAAAACCAAGCTAAAAGGTACAGCAAGAAACTTTATAGGAAATGAAAATTCAATCCGAGAGATAAAGCAAAAATTAAAATCGACTATTAAAGGTGAGTCAGTAGAGGTTTTGACAGCAAAACTACTGAACATACAGCAACGTAGTAAAACTGCCAACCAGTATACTACTGAAATAGAGAAACTAACCAAATCATTAGAAGGAGCATACATATCTGACGGATTAACCCCAGAATTAGCAACCAGATATGCTACACAATCAGCTGTAAAAGCCATGTGCAAGAATTGCTCTAACGACAAGGTAAAAATGATAATGCAAGCAGGAACGTTCACATCCATGAACGAGGCTATATCAAAATTCACAAACAGTTGTACTGAAATAACGGGTAGCCCAAACTCAGTTTTGCACATACGCCAACAAGGCTACTACCGCGGTAGCTTCCGCAGAGGTTACCAAGGTAACGGCTATAGAGGTTATCAAGGTAATAGATTCAGGACACCGCCCCGATACAACAATAATTCAAGACAAAATAATCACTTTCAAAACAGGAATAGAAATTTTAATAATCAATCGCGAACTAGTCGCAATGATACTCGCAATGTTCGTAATTGCAACCAGCAGGAAAACCATCAAACTCCACTTCAACAGTAGATAACAAAAGTGCGTGTACTTAACCTACACCTAAATAGCTACATATCTTCCAAAACTTCTTTAAATAATTCAATTTCAACTCTCTTGATAGACACAGGAGCAGACATATCAATTATAAAAAAGGGTCAAATTGATAGTAATATTACAATTAATAATTCACAAATAACAGATTTGAAGGGCATTGGTCAAGGAATAACAAGCACTCTAGGTACAGTCAAAGCAGATTTAAAAGGAGATGATATCTTAATTAGACACAAATTTCATATAGTAGAGGACAATTTTCCAATTCCACGCGATGGAATTCTAGGGTTAGACTTTATAAAGAATTATAATTGCATTTTAGACTATCGAAAAGATGAAGATCGATTAATATTGAGACCTTACGACTTCCCAGAAAATATAATAATTCAAATGGCAAATAGACCAACTATCAATACAATCACAATACCAGCAAGATCAGAAGTAATTCGACAAATTAACATAAAGACTGACAATTCTGAACTTTTTATTCCCCATCAAAAATTAACAGAAGGCATTTTTATTGCTAACACCATAGCAAATAAATATCAAACGTTTGTTAGAATCATAAACACTACAGAAAAAAACGCAGTTATTCAAAATTACAATGTAAAAGCAGAAAATTTAAATGACTACATACTAATTAAAAACGCTTCAGAAAATAAAAATAATAGTAAAGAAAAATTAGAGAGACTATATAAGCACTTTCCACAATTTGCTAGCCAACAATTAAATTCATTGTGCGCAGAATATATAGACATACAGTATATTTTGCTTTGCTGCCTTTGTGCTTAAGTGCACATTTAAGATACCTACCCCAAAATGCGCATCAGCGGCATTATTTTTAAAATTTATAAGGAAACTGCTCCGATAGATGCATTCAACATACCTGCACATTAGCGATACCTGCCTTAAAAATTTGCAACTATTATCAATTATCAAAGAAAGTATTACGTTTACCTGCACTGGCCCTACAATTACCTAATTTTACAAGCTTTTATTTATTTTGCTCATGTCGCAGAACAACGAAAATTGCTATCAATTTATGTAGTTATATAGATAACAAGATACCATTCGAAAAAAATTTCACTTGCATTATTTTCTACGTGGTAAGTGCTTCTCCATTATTTGGTTTCATAGGGATTCGGATAACTTCCTCATTGAAGTAGTAAAGAAAATTCGCTTAAGTGCCTTTTTCGGTTAGGTGCACAAGTTTTTCGTGCAAAGAAGGATGTGCAGCTAAGCAAAATATACTGTATTTGCATTAGAAACAGAACCTATTGCTGCCAACAATTTTTATAAACAAAAACTACATATGAAAGACGTAAAACCAGTTTATGCAAAAAATTACAGATTACCACAGGCTCATAAGGACGAAATAAATAAACAAGTAAATAAACTAATTCAAGATGACATAATGGAACCATCTATGTCAGAATACAATAGCCCCATCCTATTAGTACCTAAAAAATCACTCCTAGGAAACAAAGATAAAATATGGAGATTAGTAATTGATTACAGAGCAGTAAATAAAAAAAGAATGATGACTTTAGCATTCGCAGGTCTTAAACCCTCACAAGCATTTTTATATATGGATGATTTGGTAGTATTAGGATGCTCCGAAAAGCATATGATGAAAAATCTGCGAGATGTATTTTCAACTTGCAGAAAATATAATTTGAAGTTACATCCTGATAAATGTTTAGTTTTTAGTCAAGAAGTTACTTATATTGGACATAAATGCACAAGCAAAGGAATTTTACCAGATCCAAATAAATTCGAAATTATTCAAAACTACCCAACTCCCAAAACTGCTGACGAAGTCAATCGATTTGTTGCTTTCTGTAGCTATTACCGAAGATTTGTACGAAATTTCGCAGAATACTCTAGAATTTTAACAAGACTTTGTAAAAAGAATGTTTGCTTCAATTGGACAGAAGAATGTCAAAGAGCTTTTATTTATTTGAAGAAAGCATTGATTAGCCCAAATATCCTACAAAATCCGGACTTTTCTAAAGAATTTTGTATCACAACAGACGCCAGCGGCTAAGCCTGCGGCGCAGTACTTAGTCAAGAATATGAAGGCAAGCAATTACCAATTGCCTACGCGTCAAGATCATTCACAAAAGGTGAAATTAATAAAGCAACAATTGAAAAAGAATTGGCAGCAATTCACTGGGCCATTACTTATTTTAGACCATACGTTTATGGCAGAAAGTTTTTAATTAAAACTGATCATCGACCTTTAACATACCTTTTTTCAATGAAAAACCCTTCCTCCAAATTAACCAGTTAGATTAGATTTGGAAAAATATGACTTTGAGGTGGAGTATATAGCTGGAAAAGAAAATTATGCACTATCGCGCATAGATATCAAAAACCTTAAGAAAATGACAGTAGAAGCGTGCAAAATAATGAAAGTTACGACAAGATCGGAAACTAAGCAAACAACTAGTAGTAACATTAACAAAGAATAAAAGAAAAGTCACAATGAGAACCCTGTAATATATGAAGTGCTTAATAAATATGAAGTTAAAAGACATGTCGAGCTCGTTTTTGATCCTCCGAAATTATATTTCAAAAAAGGAAAGAAAATTTGTAGCGAAATAGATACAAGCAACCTAATTGTTGAGGCGAAAATTGACTTAGGACAATTCTTTACCAGGCTTATAAAAGAAGCCGGCAATTTAGGACTTGTAAAAATACAGTTGTCCTTAGGAAACAAATTGTTTAATTATACTCGAGTAGATAAATTTATAAAAATAGGTACCAAAGTTCTCAAAAAATTAACTATTGCATTAACTCCGGAGGTTATGCATGTGACAAATATTGAAAAAATTAAAAAGATTCTTCACAAATATCACGATGATCCTGTTAATGGTGGCCACCCAGGAATCAATCGTACGACCAACAAAATAAAACAAAAATATTACTGGAAAAATATGAAAAATGATATTAAAAAATATGTCAAGAAATGCATTAACTGTAAGAAAAATAAAATCAATACACACCTGAAAGAACCAATGATAATAACGGAGACAATTCCAAAAGCTTTTGATACAGTACAGATCGATACTGTTGGACCATTTCCAAAATCTTTAAACGGAAACGAATATGCAGTCATCATTGTATGTGATCTGACTAAATATTTAATTGCAATCCCAAAAAAAAGCTAACACTCCAAAACAGTTGCTAAAGCAATATTCGAAAACTTCATTCTAATATATGGATGTATGAAAACAATCATAACAGATATGGGAACCGAATATAAAAGTAATTTATTTCAAGAATTATATAAACTTTTAAAAATTGAGCATAAAACCCCAACACCTTACCATCATCAAACTTTAGGCACGGTTGAACGCAGTCATAGAACATTCAATGAATATGTGCGTTCTTACATATCCATTAACAAGGACGATTGGGACGAATACCTTCGATACTTTTCGTATTGTTACAATACAACACCTTCCTCAGTCCATGGTTACTGTCCTTTCGAACTAGTTTTTGGAAAAACACCTCTGACTTACGAATTCTTACAAGAAAACATAGTTAGCCCAGTATACAATTATGAGGCCTACGACAAAGAAATAAAATATAGGTTACAAATAGCACAGCAAAGAGCTAAAAGATTAGAGCAAGAAGCTAAGCAAAGACAAAAAATTAATTATGATAGAAGTACTCTAAGTAAGGAAATAAATATAGGAGGTTTAGTACTAGTTAAAGACGAAACAGGTCATAAATTAGATAGTAAATACAAAGGGCCCTATAGAGTAGAAAATATAGATAAGAAAAACAATTATACTTTAAGTAATAAAAATAAGAAAATCATAATACATAAAAATAGGCTTAAATTGTTAGAATAAGAACATTTCAGTTTGTTAGCGTAAACACAAAACTTAGAATTAATTTTCCATTTAATCACTTCACAAAAATATACGGCACGAATAAATAAATAGCTTCAACAAGAATGTACATTCATACCAAAATAAAAATTTTAACCGATTTTACTTTTAATTATGTCATAAAAATATACCGCATGAATAAATAAACAAATAAATGAAAAAAGACACACAATAAATAAAAGAAACTCAAGTAATTTGTAGTTATGTCATAAATTTTATTTGAAATAGAATGCTCATACATTGACCTCACAAATGTATAAGCATTCTTTTAAAGAGAGGAGGTGTAGTGTATCAGAAATGCATATCTACATAACAAAGTTCCACACGCGCCAAAAGTGCATTAAACTTATTTTGTCGGTAATGCAAACAAATTGTGGTTCACACGAAATATTATGGAATGCTTAATTTCTGCTTACACTGCATTCTCCCATAAGCATATTTTGCTAAGCTAAGCCAATGTGCATATGTATGTGCTTAAGTGTCTGGCTGCACATACATGTGTTTGTAAGACTTGTATGTAAGAAGTATAATAAATATGTATTATAGTAAATAAGAACACATAGAATTAAATAAGTCTAAATTTGTATAAATTAGGAAAGAATTAATAAATAAAGAACAATATTCGATAAGCGCTTGACTCCGCCAAAACAAATTATTGTCGTCTTATTACATTATACTACTCAGGGAGTTGAAATTGGCGTGAAAATTAGAATAATGAGAAGCATTTGACCATGAACTTGCAAAGTGTTCAGCAATTTCTTTGGGATCATAGATAGGGCCTTGCGAAAAGTGAACAAAATCGATTTTATTGCTTTTAGATGCACCAGACAGAACTTTTATATCTGACCAAACTTTTTTAGGGCTTGAAGTAGGCTTTATGTAGCTGTAAATTTATCAAAGGATTGTCTCTTTGCATTTTTTAATTCCTTCCGAAAAGTAGCATTGGCTACTGTTCTAAGTTGTTGGTTGTTCGATTGTGTTTGTAGGTAGCCCATAACGTTTGTTTTGAATTCCTTAAGACCTGATAACATTTTAGACCAATATGGGAGCTTTGTGGAAAACTGTTTAGTATTAGTTTGGGGAATGGCTAAGTGTGCAGCTGAGAGTATAATAGATTTTATAGCGGATGCTTCCGCATTTATGTTGCCAGATATGGCTTTTTTTTAATAAAAGTGGAGATGAGTGAACAATACTTCGCCCAATCAGCTTTCTCAGTTATGAATTTTGCCCTCGGTTTAATGGTATAAAGACTGGGAGTAGACAGGGTAGTCACGATAGGGAAATGGTCACTACTATGTAAGTCTTTTAATGTCAAGGACGAAAGTTTAGGGGCAATTAAGGCAGACGAAAGAATAATGTATACGTGGGTAAACGAATTATGTGTGGCGAAGTGTGTTGGGTGCCCATCGTTTAGAACGACTAGGCTTTTGGCGAGTATAGGGTCTTCTAACTCCTTACCTCTGCTGTTTGTAGAATCAGAGCCACAAAGGGGGCTCCAGGCGTTGAAATCGCCCAAAATTACAGAAGGTGTAGAAAACGAGTCAGCGATCTTTATGATTTCTTTGGAGCTAAAATTTTGGTGCGGTGGTATGTAGCATGTAATTACCGAAAATTTAAATCCTATGTCGATTTCCACTGCTAGGGTGGCTATGTAGGAGGAAATAGGAATTTGTTTGTGTATAACAGATTTTTTTATAAAGAAAGCTATCCCTTGTTTAGCTGTTTTATTTTGGGGGAGATTATAAAAGTAACCTACGTAGTTATTGGGAGTGTATGCTGATTTATTGGAGGGGAAGTGTGTTTCTTTTAGTGCGATAATGTGTGGTGAAAATTTATTGATAAGGAGATTGAGATCAGCGTAGTTGTTAAATAGGCCTTTTAAATTCCATTGAAGAATTCGCATGATTTATTCTGAACTGTGGGTATCTACTTGGGCGGAGGGTGGGTGGTAGGTTGAGTTGTTAAGGTGCGTAAGAAAGTTGGAAATAAGTGGGATCGTTGAGGTGTAATCGAGAGACATTGTGGTAGGAACATCGACNAGTGTGTTTCTTTTAGTGCGATAATGTGTGGTGAAAATTTATTGATAAGGAGATTGAGATCAGCGTAGTTGTTAAATAGGCCTTTTAAATTCCATTGAAGAATTCGCATGATTTATTCTGAACTGTGGGTATCTACTTGGGCGGAGGGTGGGTGGTAGGTTGAGTTGTTAAGGTGCGTAAGAAAGTTGGAAATAAGTGGGATCGTTGAGGTGTAATCGAGAGACATTGTGGTAGGAACATCGACTGCCGTTGAGGTTGGTAATGAGGTTAATGAGTGAATGTTGGTTGGTGAGTTTGGTGAATTTGTTTCGTTTGGTTTTGGTTCATTGTTCTTGTTTAAATTGAATTTTGCACCTCATGGGATTAGCGTAGTAAGGTCTTACTTTTGTTTTTTACCACGAGATGTCGATTTGTTCCGGTAAGTAGTACATGTCGAAGGTAAGCAAAACTACCCCGCTCGGAGAAGGTTGGCCATTTATATACTTAAGGAATTTGTAAATGGACGAAACACCCTGTTCTTTCAGATTGTCAGTTACTTCTTCATCAGGAACGTCATTTAAACAAGGAGCGTAAATAGTTCCTTTGCTAGAGTTTAGATTTTTATGTAAATCAATTTTGACACTGCAGACTCCTAATAATTGTTTAGTAGATGTGAACTTTTTGGCGATAATGTTGTTTTTCACAAGCAGGAGAAGGTTTCCGTCACGTAGCTCGCTGATTTTTATTATTTCAGAGCTACTATTTAATAAAGCTTTATGTACAGCGAAACAGGAATATTTGTTTAAAGGTTTATTCGTGTCCGTAGCACTCAGCACTAAATATTTGGGATTGTCTTTTGTTTTTGTTGGTAGATTAGGAAAGAGATCATATTTTGTCGCTTTGGTTTTTTTTCTTTTTGGTTCGGGACTAGAATCTAACAGGGCAAACCTATTATTTCCTAGTGCGGTCCCACCAGGGGACATTTTGAAAAAAAAAAGTTTACGTTTGGGGCGAACTATATAGAAAAGTTATTAAAGAATCATTATAGAAAGAAAGAAAAAAGTAAGATGCAAAATACGTGAGACGAATTAGACGCGCTGGGTAAAGTAGACACCGAAAATACTGAGAGAACAACCGTATGCGTCGAGTGGCAGTCGATGACTGAAAAGGCAAATTTATCTGTTTAAATGAACACCACCAATATTTCCTGCAAACAAACATCGATTTACATCTTCCATCTCGCCTCCGACACAGTATTGTTTTCGTACAAAATTACGCAAAAAATCCGAATACGAAAGAGTTGCAAAACGAAAACAATTATTTGACGAAGGCGAGAAAAAAGATGTAAATCGATGTGTGTTTGCAGGAAATATTAGTGGTGTTCATTTAAACAGATAAATTTGCCAGTTCTTCAGGCATAGGAGGTTGTGGTTGAACAACAACCACTATACGAGAGGGGATGAGCCGCGCATCATGAAAACCACCTCTTCATCCCTCTGTCGCATTTAGAGATTACAGCCCTCACTAAGTAGAATTCCCCTTTCTGTGTTGCCGAAGAAGAGGGGCTGAACACCTTTTGCACTTAGGGATTATAACCCTCAGTAAGTATAATTCCCGTTGCTGTGTTTCCGAAGAAGAGGGGCTGAACACTTTTTCCACAAATATTTCGTGGATATTTTTTGTGTTTCACTGCTCAGCTCGGAAATTTGCTAACATGGTCCTACCGAAACTATTAATAAATTAGGGCACTGATATAGTATATAGGTCACGCGTTAGGAAACAGCCACCTGAAATCGTTGTACAAATAACTAAACTGTACCCATTAGTTGCGTTGCAGATGCTTCACAATTTGCAGGTTTTACTGGATTTGCAAGAATAGCTGTTTTTTCCATTAGTAATCCTTATGGAAGGTGGTCACCTGGAATAGCTTCCTGTAAAAACCTGTAATTGTGAAGCATCTGGAACGCATCTAAGTATTGTTTCTAACACACTTACGCTTTGTCATCCAAATGAAAAGGTTCGCAGTTATCACGCAAAATTCTGCGCTGAATCCTTTGCGAGTTTATTTCCATAGCTCGCTCTTCCTCCGCTGCTTCAATTGCAAAAGCAATAGAATCCATCACCTCTAAAACATTTAAAAATAAACAATTTTGCAATATATAAGCGCTTGATGAATGTTGTTTTTTTATTCCTTTTCACTTTGTTTTCCTTCGAAACTGACTTCGCAAAATAAATGATAGCTGACAATGCTGCACATGTTTTGGCACGGGTTGCAGCATGCGGAGTTTTCGTTTTTCGTATCGTAGCTACGAGTTACGAATTACGAAATTTCGAGTTTTAGAATAAGGGTGTAATATTCCACAACCATCGGAAAGTAACCAAATGATGTTAAAAGTTACCAAGTTACCAAACAGAAAAAAGTTAAAATTTTTGATAACAAATTACCAAAGTGGCAACCGTGCTTACACCCTTATTCTGCAACACTTTCATATTCGGATTTTGCTACGAATCGTAGATATGCTATGCTGCAATCCGAAATCTTCGAACTTTCGAAATTCGTAACAATGGCAAGCCTAAAAACGAAAGAGTAAGAAATTTACAGCTGTTTTGCGTAATTTTGTACGAACACAATTCTGTGTCGGAAGCGATATAAAAATTAAGCAAAAAGATGTAAATCGATGTGTGCTTGCAGGAAATATTAAGGGTATTCGTCAAACCTTATAAATGAACTGTCAAAATTTGTATGGAAACTAGTTTTCACATTTCTGATAAATTTCTCCAGCGATTTCACTGAATAAACTTGATAAACTGAAGCCAATGCAACTCTGTCGCAACTCTAGCTTTGTTTTCTTGGGCAATAATCGGAATCCGCATTACAATTTTGCATGCAAATTCAACTACAAAGATATGATCCTGATAGAGATCTGGTTCAATTATTATCCGTTCTGTTTGTTTTGTTTCACTGATAATATGGCTGTAAAGTTTGGTAGCCGTGACAAATGAATTCATACACAAAAAGACATTCTGCCATTGTTCTTCTAACTTGGTTCAAATTAATCGCCTTTATGTTATAAGTATATTTATTTAAATAGATAATATCTCGTAAATATGATATTTTCCCATTTACAGGTCTATTCTGCACGTTACCGAAGATTTTGTAACCGGAAAATTGTATTACCAAAAAATGTTACCAGTTCTTGTCACCGCGATTCTAGGTACGTTGGTAATGCAGTTAAAATATTCAGCAATTCAGCTATGAAGAATTGTGAAAATCCTGGCATTGCATATGTCACGGGGCAATAATTTGTTACCAGCTTATGAGACGGTAACAAAATTTACCGATTACAAGAGTATACAGAATGCGAAAAGGGTTTAAAAATTGACAGGAACTTTATTTCCCGGTTACAAACTTTTTATTACCAGTGCAGAATAGACCTGTTAGTGAGTTAGTTTCTATAATTTCTTTATCCTCGTGCTAGTGGTATAAAGTTAGTTATACTGAGCTCGATAACCAAAGAAAACACGCTTATTGTCGCAAGTATAAACGAAATGAGAGTGTGGGTCGTTCATGTAACAGAGTGCGTAAATTTATAAGATTATCTGCTTGATGAAGTTATCGGTTTAGATGAATACCACTAATACCTTATTTGAATGAACTACAATAGGTGTAAACTTGTCACTTGCTTGTGAATGCATTTACATTTTTTTATTATCACTGAATACTTAAACCTCAAAAGCAGATCATAATGAAATATTTATACCGAATTAAAAGTAATAACTCGTACTTTCTAAATAATGCAAATTTCATAAGCATTAATCACGTTTTTTTTAAAAAAAAACGGTTATTTTATGAAAAAATTGCGAATTTTTTTTGTTTTTAGTAGTTTTGGCTTAAAAATATCAAAAATAATATAAATCATGAACTGAAACATAAATTAATTATCTTTACTTTGACACATTACTTTTTTAATCGGTTATGTACTTCATAAGATATTGATATATTAAAAATCAAAAAATTATAATTTTCAACACTAAATATCTTTAAAACTAAGGGGTCCCGGAACCTAAAAGTGGGTATATTTGAAAAGTGGAGGAGCCCAGCTTTCCAATGGCATAGTCAAAATTTTGTCGCCCCGGTTATCGTAATCTTCTCCGTGGTACTGCAAGCGCTGTCAAAATGCGAAATCGAAAGTCTACTTTCCCGTGTAAACAGTCAGAAAGTGCTTTTTGCGGATTTGTAGAAATCACTTTCGGCAATGAAAAAAAAAATCGAGGTGTAAGGGTAAGTACAAAGCCCTGCAAGATGGGTACTCGCTAGTGAACGTGTGTTGAACTTGTTACCTTGCCCTTGTTTGGATGTTATTTTGCAGGTTACTTATGTTCTGGCTGTTGGAAAAAAATAACATACTTCCCCGCGTTGCTACACGCACGTATGATGCTCTTATTCACTCTATCCCATTGCTTCTGAGCTTGCTTCTGTTGCTCTTATGTCAAAGAACGTTGATAACAAGAAGGGACAACTCGTTATAATTGTAGCGAAAGTGAGCAACAGGGGAGTGCCTTCTCTTTTCATCCAATCAAAAAACGTACTAGGGCAAAAGAGAAGACACGCCCTGTAGCGCACTTTCGCTAAAATTATAACGAGAATACCACTATTATCTTTTAAGCAGATAAATTTGCCTTTCGCATATACGTATGTATCAAGAATGGAGTGCAATGGGGTATAGTCATTGCGCTGCGTATGCAGTTACAGTTGCATGGCTATACTCAATCCCGACTCTTGCGTCCTCGTTCGCGCACTCTGGGCAACGTGAGCAACCCAATCCGAGTGGAGCCTTGGGTCACGGCAGAAAGAGAGGGAGCTTCGGTGGGGCCACTCTGACTTATTCGGTTTAAGGGCTCACTGAAGTCTGCAGCGTCTGTTCACCAGTAGGTGCGGCTGCAAGCGGGTGTCTGCTTGGAGCAAGCGGCTCGCTATATAAACGTGTATTTGGTTGCGAAACCACCCCCGTCCCAGCAATGGGTTGTGCGCTGGGCTTGGGACCCGCCACGTAAAAACCACTTCCAGTGAAGAAGCAAGGCAAAGCCTCGGATGAGACCCCC
>NW_016158208.1:84260-99386 GCF_001687245.7 Rhagoletis zephyria | reverse complement strand
GAAAGACTGAAGCCCAGCCGTCAATGAACTGATTGGGCCTATCAGTGTGGCTTTAGACCTGGCAAATCCACCATAGACCAGGTATTCACAATACGCCAAATCTTGGAAAAGACCCGCGAGAAAAGGATCGACACTCACCACCTATTTGTCGACTTTAAAGCCGCTTTTGACAGCACTAAAAGGAGTTGCCTATACGCCGCTATGTCTGAATTTGGCATCCCCTCAAAACTCATACGGCTGTGTAAAATGACGTTGAGCAATACCACCAGCTCCGTCAGAATTGGAAAAGACCTCTCCGAGCCGTTCGCCACAAAACGGGGTTTCAGACAGGGCGACTCCCTTATGTGACTTCTTTTTTTTCTGATGTTGAAGAAGATAATAAGAGCTGCAGAACTGAACCGCTCAGGAACAATTTACTACAAGAGCGTGCAATTGCTGGCTTATGCCGATGACATCGACATCATCGGTAACAAAAACCGCGAAGTCTGTTCTGCCTTTTCCAAGTTGGATAGGGAAGCAAAGCGCATGGGTCTGGTGGTAAACGAGGACAAGACGAAGTATCTCCTGTCATCAAACAAACAGTCAGCACATTCGCGCCTTGGCACCCACGTCACTGTTGACAGTTACAATTTCGAGAAAGTAGAGAATTTCGTTTACTTGGGAACCAGCATTAACACCGATAATAATGTCAGCATTGAAATCCAACGTAGAATCACTCTTGCCAACAAGTGCTACTTTGGACTGAGTAGGCAATTCAGGAGTAAAGTCCTCTCTCGACGTACGAAAACCACGCTCTATAAGTCACTCATCATGCCCGTGCTGGTATATGGCGCAGAAGCATGGACAATGACAACATCCGATGAGGCGGCTCTTGGGGTGTTTGAGAGAAAGATTTTGCGGAAGATTTACGGTCCTTTGCGCGTTGGCGACGGCGAGTACCGCAGACGATGGAACGATGAGCTGTATGAGCTTTACAACGATATGGACATAGTTCAGCGAATTAAAATACAGCGGATCCGCTGGCTTGGTCATGTCGCTCGAATGGACACCGACGCTCCAGCTCTGAAAGTATTCAACTCGGAACCCGCTGGTGGTAACAGAGGAAGAGGGAGGCCCCCACTGCGATGGAAAGATCAGGTGGAGAAGGACTTGGCTTCACTTGGCGTTTCCAACTGGCGTCAGTTGGCACAGAGGAGAAACGACTGGCGTGCTTTGCTGAACTCGGCCAAAATCGCTTAGGCGGTTACAGCGCCAAAAAAGAAGAAGAGAGATGTATCAAGAATGATAGAATACAAGATTGCGCCAATGAGAGAGGATTTTTGAGCGTAATTTTTGCGGGACGTCATCTTGGTGCAATTGCGAGAGAAATGCCAAAACGCATAGAAAAATATGTAAACAATGCAGAAAAATGTGTTAATTTTAATATTACATGGCCCAATTTTGCAGGAATCAATAAATATACAAAGATTGATTAATAAGGGACACGTAGCAATAATATTGGACATGTAGCCCTTTAGGTAAGTACGAGCAATTTCATGTAGACCAAAAGGAAGGTGTGCAGCAAAGTGAATTTTTGGACTCGCCATTGTAAAAAGCCATGCAGAGTGCATATTTATATTTGTGGACGGTAGCCAACTACCACAAACTCCACAGCTGTTGACTCTACAGCTTTTATTTGACGACTTTTGTACCATTTCCGAGAGGATGCATGTGTGTGGCTTCTTTGGAAACAAATATTCTATGTAAGTAAAACATAATTTAAGCTGAACTTTTAAATGTATAATAATTTGGACACTGTTTTGTATTAGGTACGTAACAGCGCGGTAAGATTCCGCTTGAATTAGTGCCTGGCGACCTTATCCACTGGTGCATTACCTCTTACCAGCTCTAAAAAGAATCGGGTACTAACAAAAATAAGTATGTAGTGAAGTTCATGTATCTATTTACTGTAGAAACTGCTTTTGTATGTGTTATATACATACATAAAGCTCCACTCCAATCAAACATATAAATTCTACATATGTAAAAACTTACTACGCTCAAACATACATTCTTATTCATGTTCATACTCACCATACCGTTATTCTTAATTACAACTATATACCTACTTCTAAATGTTAAATAAAGTCAGCCTTTCATCTACCCTCAAAAGCAGCGCGTGTGACCTTTAAGAGATTTAACAGTGGCGACGAGTTAAAAGACTAATTTGTGAAAATTGTTAATTTTTTCGGTTCTCAACAATTAACATCATTAAGATGCCGAACGAAAAAAGTAACATAGAAGCTTTGCTTGAACAGCAGCAGCAGTTTACAAAAACCCTGCTGGATCAACAGCAAAAGTGGATGCAATCCTTCATGGAGCGATCGAGTGCTGGTGGTTCGCACCGTAACGCGGGTGAATCAGCCATGTGTCCACCATTTCACAATTTCAACAAGGACTTGCAGAATTGGGATTCGTATATCCAACAGTTAACACAGCATTTTCTTGCATATTCAGTTGACGATGCTGAGAAGCAAAAAGCGTATTTTTTGTCGTGGATTGGCTCGGATGTGTGTGAACTGTTAAAAAATTTATTTGGAAGCAATAATTTACTTGCATTCTCGTACAAACAGTTAATCGAAAAACTAACGGGGCATTTCCAAAGGAAAAGACACATTGTAGCCGCACGCTACGATTTTTTCAAAAGAGCGATGAAAGACTCACAAACACATAGAGAGTGGGTAGCCGACCTACGGGGCATCGCGCGCGAGTGCCAGTTCGTTTGTTCTGCTACCGGGTGTTCGTAAAATTTGTGCATACTCCTTATGATTCAGTTCGTGTCGCTGCTCTACAAAAAGTGCAGCCAACCCTTTAAGATGTACTCGTTATAGCAATGCCATTTGTCACAACTGCGGCAGAAAAGGAAACATTGCTGTCGTTTGTATGTAAAACAAAAATAACAAAACACACGACGATGTAAAAGGTGTTCAAAACAAAAACAAGATAGCGAGTATGCAAACACAAGGAAACAAAATTAAAAGCGCAAATACCGTAGACTCAATCGAGGCAGTGCATAGTTTAACAGGAATTGTAAAAGTTGAATCAAATAAAAACATTATTGATGTCGAGCTGTTAAACCAAATAATTTCGTTTCAATTGGACTCTGGCGCGACAGTTTCAGTAATTAATTACAAAACATATAAACAGTTAAACCGTCCAAAAATTAGTAAATGTGATCGTATATTATACGCATTCGGTCAACAACCAATTCCAATTTTGGGCGAGTTGCACACGGTCGCAAAATGTGGAAAAATAAGACAAAACAAGTGACATTAATTGTGACAACCATTGAGAACAGTAATAATTTGTTCGGTTTAGATCTATTTCATCTGCTAGCGCCTCAAATAGCAAAATTGTGTGTAAAATACAAAGAGGTGTTTGAACCTGCTCTTGGTGTTATAAAATATTTTAAAGCCAGTGTTGTGCTAAAACCCAATGCCACACCAAAGTTCTTTAAATCAAGGCAAACCTTTTGCACAAACAGCTAAATTCAAAGTTGAAGCAGATAGACTTACAAAAGCAGGTATTTGGAAACCCATCAAATTTAGTAATTGGGCATCCCCCATTGTGCTTGCGCCCAAGCCAGATGGTACATTACGTATTTGTGGCGATTTTAAACAAGCAATCAACACTCAAATCGATATTGAGCAGTACCCACTGCCAACGCGCGACTCACTTTTACACACAATATGCCACGGTAAGCATTTTACAAAAATTGATTTAAAGGACGCATATTTACAAATGATGTTAGAGCCTTCGAAAAAAATAATGGTTGTAAACACGCCCCTTGGTCTATTCCAATACGAACGGTTACCTTGCGGTATAGCAAGCGCACCGGCTATATTCCAACGTTACTTAGAACAACTTCTTAATGGTATAGAGGGATGCGGGAACTATTTAGATGATATAATTATCACAGCGCCAACAATCGAGTAACATTTAAGCAGAGTAGAACAAATCCTAAAAGTACTACAAGACAATGGAATCAGATGTAAAAGAGAGAAATGTTATTTCCTTCAAAATGAAATACAATACTTAGGACGGCGCATAAGTGCTAATGGGGTTCTGTCGGACCAGGCAGGACTGCAAGCAGTAAAAGATCTCAAGCCTTCTGCTCATCTGCGAGAGCTTGAGGTGTTTTTGGGCAATGTGAACTATTATCACAACTTCATTCCGAACTACTCACAGTCAGCTGCACCACTAAACCAACTTCGTAAAAAGGGTGTTCCATTTAAATGGGGCCCTCAAGAGCAGCAAGCTTTTACAGCTTTAAAAAATCATATTTTAAATGCTACATAACTAGCTCACTTTAATGAAGATCTATACTTAGTCCCCGCTACCGATGCATCTTCCTTCGGTATTGGTGCAGTACTATCGAACATCCAACAAGATGGCAGCGAGCGGCCGATCGCTTTTGCATCCAAATCATTGGATAAGCACCAAGCCAAGTACAGTCAAATTGAAAAAGAAGGGTTAGCAATAGTTTTCGGAGTAAAGCGATTTAATCAGTACCTATACGGAAGAAATTTACTCTTATCACAGACCACAAGCCGTTGGTAACTATTTTCAATCCGAGCAAACATCTGCCTTTGATGACAACAAATAGGTTACAACGTTGGGCCGTCATGCTAATGGCTTATACTTTTGACATAAAGTACCGCACGACCACAATCAACGCAGAAGTAATCCAGGAAAGCATCGAAAAAGACGATTTACTTAAAAAAGTCCTGCACTATGTATCCAATGGTTGGCCAGAAAAATTACCGCAATGTGATCAAGATATTTTGCCGTATTTTAATCGCAGATTTACTTTAACCTTAATCGAAAATATGTTATGCTTACACACAGATGTCAATCGCATTGTTATTCCTCGATCCTTGCAGCAAAAAATTCTCCATCTTCTAAATGAAGGACATTGGGGGAATAGTCCGAATGAAGCAATTAGCTCGACAATATATGTGGTGGCCAGGCATAGAAATGGACATAACACAACATGCAGGCAGATGCGATTCATGCAAACGCAATAATCCAGCCCCAGCCTAAGAATACCAAAATTGGCCAAAAGCTACGACTGCATGGGAGAGAATACATATGGATTTCGCCGGTCCAATTTTCGGTTCAATGTGGCTTTTTTGCGTAGATGCGTATTCACAGTTTCCATTCGTCTCACAAATGTTATCGACCACAACCGAAAATACCATTACAGCATTATCAGCCATTTTCCCGATTGAGGGATACCCTAACACCCTATTCAGTTAGCGATAATGGGCCTCAGATGACTTCAGATGCCTTCCAGAAATTTTGCACGCTACATGGTATAGTCCATATAACAACAGCACCGTTTCATCCAGCGTCAAATGGATTAGCCGAACGTTTTGTGCAATATTTTAAGACATCAGTCAACAAAAATATCCAAGATGGGTTGCCAATCAAAACTGCATTGGTAAAATACCTCGCTTCTTATCGATTTACGCCGTATCTACAAGGTAAAACTCCAGGTGAATTACTCCATGGTCGCCCAGTACGTACACTTTTGAGTCAACTTTTTGAGTACCCAAGAAAAGCCTCAGAAAGTCATCAGCAAACAACGAAATACGTTAAGAATCAAAAAGTCTATGCTCGAAACTATGGTAAAGGGGAAAAATTGATCGATGCTATTATTAACAGAAGAATTGGAAAGATGATTTACGTCGTGCATTCTACGCAGGGTTACATCAAACGCCACGTCAACCAGCTCAAGCCAAAGTACAGTTCCAGTGACTCCGATATCGGTTCAATATCAAAAGTTTCAGGCACACCCGACACGGTCATCTCGCCGCCGAATTCGCCACCAACAATTCACCCAGATACAACTTCAGCGCAAATTAGTTCACGAAATGCCGAACCAATTTCCAGCCCAGTACCAAATACACAAGAAACTCCGTCGTCAATCATGCAACACGATTCAGAGACATCCATACGCAAGAGTTGTCGAATCCGTCGAGATGTTAATCGCTATTCACCGCCAGACTTCCGGAAAAATAAAAGACTTTAATATACATATGTATTTTGTCAAATTAAGGGTGGAGATGTGTTATATACATACATAAAGCTCCACTCCAATCAAACATATAAATTTTACATATCGTCGCCTCAGAAAACGGATGACGAATGTGCAAAATCACGATTTTGAGATTTTAATGCAGATTTACTAAGTTGGACATGCTCTTTTGATTTCTGCAATCCATTTTTTTATATCTCCCTTAGTTTTTGAGATATTTCGTGCGCATTTTGTCGTATGATACATAATATTAATGATTGGGTATACCTTTTGTTGTATGCGCTGAAAATGCGTCACATACGACAAATTCCCATACAAATGTAATCTGTTTTTAGTCACAAAACATTTGTCGTATGTATCGCAAAACTTTGAACTTACGACAATTCGATGGTCCTCTACTATAACGACACAATTAAAATTGGAAATTAAACTAAGGCCCCTATTATGAGTTGCATTCGATCTTCGACTGTGGTCGAAAGTGCTGATCGAACGAATTTTCATTTGGTATTATGGCGCTCATTCGATGAAGAATAGCGCTATTGTGAATTTCGCTCGTTTAGGTTGTTCACAATAGTATATTTTTCACCGGTGAGAAGCTTTATTTACAGATTAAGCAAACTAAATAGAGTGCTTATACATATGTATGTACATATGTAAATTTGTGCAAATTAAAATGAAATAAAAAAGAAAGTTAGTTTATAAAAGCGTGGTAAAAAAAATTTTTAATTAGCACAACGGAGATCCGGTTGAACGATTCGTCAGAGGATGGCCCTCATAAACTGGCCAAGAGCAGAAAACGTGAGAGTTTAAGTGCAGTCTTTCGAATATATTTCGACATACAATATATTTAAGAAATTTTGTGATCCAAATCTATTTAAAATATATTAAAACTATAAACAGCTCCATGATTTTGTTTTCAGAGATCGTGCCAACAGCGTATAGGGATTTTCTTTCATATGTAAAACCAGACTTTCGAGCTTGTGTTTACTATTCATGACGTTAGAACTGCTTGAAATTAATATAAATTGTTTAAAATTAGTGTCTAGCCGCCAAAGAGTAAGAAAACAAATGCAAAATCATACATTTTTAAAATTTTCTAACATTTCGCTACACCAACGAAAGCAAAATTCTGTTCGACAGAAAATTCGATAATCAACGAAAATTTCGACACGCTTGCACAGCTCATAATACGAATTTCACTTTCGATCTTCGATAGCCAGCGAAGATCGAAAATCGAATGCAACTCATAATAGGGGCCTAGGTAACTAATCTTAAAATTTTAAATTTTTAAATTTTATCTTGCACTGAGTCTCCAATGAAATGAAAGAAATAAAAATGTACAAAAGACTGAATTTAAGTATTGTTTTTTGTTTTTATATAAAGAAAACGTATGCTCGTAACATATTTACAGCATAAGAGATGTACAGATTTTTTTTTATTAAATACATGAATATGTGTTTGTTATGTTTTTTCTAATAAGTAATCATTATTTAATAAATATGTCTGGTTTTTTCATCAAATTATACCATCGTCGTTGAGATAGATACTTTAGTATTGTCGTATGTTCTATGGACAAAACAAAGTGGTGAGTAAACGCTACTTACGACACATGTATACGGAATGAAAAGTCAATTTTCTCATTAACGTTAAGAGATATTAAATGTAAAAATATGGAAAATCAAAACTAATAACACCAACTACGTCTCCTTCAAAAATTACAAAAATCTACCGTACAGTTTCGGATTAATTCGACCGTAAACTTCAAAGTCAATTTTCTCAAAACCGTAAAAACTTACTTCACTCAAACATACATTCATAATCATGTTCATATTCACCATACCGTTATTCTTAATTACAACTGTATACCTACTTCTAAATGTTAAATAAAGTCAGTCTTTAATCTACCCTCAAAAGAAGCGCGTGTGGCCTTTAAGAGATTTAACAGTATGTATGCCATTGCCAACAAACTAAACCAGCAACTGTCTACATCAGTGATGGGCACACTAACACTATCACATTTTGAGCATGTAGTAGTGTGTTTTGCCGAGAGCGAACGACTAGGAAATTCAGTCGATAGCATAAATTCAAACGAGAAGGTTGTGCGCGCACACCAGTGTTGCCATCCTTTGATTTTCAAAAAGCACCAAAAACTTGGAAAAAAGCGTTTTACCACACTAAAAGCACCAAATTTTTTTGAATCAAGGGATGCTTTTTTCATAACATAATACCGAAGTACTGCACATTAAAACTGGTATATCTCGAGAAAGAAAAATCGAATCGCATCAAACGAAAATGATGCCCTAATTAGAAATGAGCAAATAATTTGATGTTTCCATTATATAACCTCAAATATCGCTAAAAACCGTGTTTATGGCACTTTGAGGTTAGGATATCTCAAAATTCTAGTGCTAGAGCAATTGTGAGGCCAGATTTGGATTCAGCACCAAGAAACGATATGTTTTACTCAGGTGGACAAAAAACAAAATTTGTACAAATAATTAGAGAAGAAAAAAACAAATACTTAACTTACTTGCGTACTAGCATTTGCAACGCGAATAGAATTTAACAAGGTGGGTTTGCAACTTCAGCTTTTTATCAATAATGGTTGTATTTTAGTGCATTTAAATTTGTAGATTCTGGTAAATTCAGTGCTGCCACAGCTTTTTATCAATAATGGTTGTATTTTAGTGCATTTAAATTTGTAGATTCTTTTAAATTCAGTGCTGCCACAGCCTTAAATATTCCAAACTATTTCAGGTTTTAACTATCTCGAAGTAATTTTAGTTCAGAAAAAAGCACTAAAAGAGGCACTAGGCACTAAATAATTTTTTTTGGCGTTTTAATTTTCAAAAAGCACTAAATCTAGTGCTTAAAGCACCAAGTTGGCAACTATGGCGCACACTTCTTGAATTAAAGCGCACACACAAGCGCACGCGCCAGTGTTTTAATTTTCAACATAAATTGCGTACTGTGGAGAATGCCAACAGCACAACATGCCTCGACAGCAGCTTATGGCAGACTGATTCGGTGGTTAAATTTCGTGCAGCACGAACCATGCTCGTTTGCTTGTCTTTTTGTACACTGTATAAAATGTGCCGTTTGGCATAATATAGCAAATAAAATAAATTTTTTTTTAATAAAATAACTTGTAGCCCATTCAATTTAAGTGCAATAAAGAGCAAGTTTGAAGCACCTGGGCCTTACCATTGAAGAAATAATTGCCAATAATTGTTGTTCAAGCCAAGGTTGTGTTTTTTCTAGTTTTTTTCTATAATTTCATCAATATTTATTTCATGTTCGCAACACTTAATGCGAATTAAATTTTCCAAATGCTCATCACTTAATCTATTCCGTTGTTTGCTTTTAATAGACTTTAAAACGGAAAACGCTGTCTCACAGGTATAAGTTATTCCAAACATAGCGCAAAGTTTAGATATTTCATTTTTAACTTTTGGATATGTGTTGTTACCAACATTTTTCCAAAACTCAATACCTGTAGCAAACGGCAGCGTTAAATCGACCTGCATTTTAATTAATTCATCTCGAATTTCAGTCTTCTGCTCATTAACAACGCATGTTAAAGGTCTACTAAATAACTCTAGGTTAGGTTAGGTTAGGTTGAAGTGGCTGCTAGGCCCAGAGGGCGCCAGCACACTTAGGCCCGATCAGGGCCCATTGTGATACCACATGGATCCAAAAAAAAACCCCTACTCCTTAAACCAGTTTGTGGAGTCTGCAAACCTTAGCAACTGCCGTATTCCAAACTTAACAGTCGCGCTTAGATCGTCTAGAAGACCTATACCTAGGAATTTCTGTATTTTCCTGCCCAGTGCTGGGCAATCGCAGAGTAAGTGCCTTATTGATTCAGGCTCTTCTTCGTCGTGGCAGCTCCTGCAGTAGTCGTTGTGACTAACCCCGAGGCGTTCTGCGTGCCTTCCTATCAGAATATGTCCTGTGAGCAGACCAATGGCCAGTGACATATCGCCTTTGTTGAGAGTGAGAATTTCTCTCGATCTCCGTACATCCCATTTTGGCCATGTAAGCTTCGTTGTATTACAGTTTTCAGTGCGCTCCCATCTGGAGGCCGCTTCTTCAAGGAAGTTCTCCCTTAGTAAGAGCTTGCAGGAAGCGAGTGGCATACCCACCCTCTTCCAGGCTGGTGAAAGTGGAGAGGAAGTACCCGCCCTTGCAAGCTCGTCTGCCTTCTCATTTCCTGGTATGTCACTGTGCCCCGGTACCCATACCAGGTGCAAAGCGAACTGCTCTGCCATCACGTTAAGTGATTTGCGGCAGTTGGCAACTGTTTCCGAATTTATAGTGACAGAGTCAAGCGCCATAAGGGCCGCCTGACTGTCTGAGTATATATATATTTCCGTAGTGGCGATAACAGCTAGTTTTAGGCTGTCAACGGCTTCTTGTATGGCTGCCAATTCGGCTTGAAAGACACTACAGTGGTCAGGTAGTCGGAATGATCTTTTTATTCCCAATTTCTCCGAGTAGACGCCTCCTCCTACCCTATTTTCTAGTTTGGAGCCGTCCGTGTAGAATCTTATGGCATCTCTAGACCCCGGAACTCCTTCGAGCCATGATTCCCTGCTAGGTAGCGTTACGCTATAACCTTTAGTGAAAGTGAGCCTTGGTACACAGTAGTCCTTTGTACTCGGTAGTTGTCGGTTTCTCAGAATTGTAGTGTGACCACAGCGAGCCGCTTTCCAGCTTTTAAGCCCCTGTAGTCTTAGGGCTGCAAACGCAGCGTATTGTCGTCCCATAATATCTATGGGTATGATGTTGAGGATCGTATTCATTGCCATAGTAGGTGTTGTGCGGAGAGCACCACTAATGCAGATCAGGGCCGTTCTCTCCACTTTTTGTAATTTAATAATGTTTACTTTCTTCTCCAGCACTGGCCACCATACCACTACCCCGTACAGAAGTATGGGCCTCACCACGACGGTGTATATCCAGTGCACTAGCTTCGGGGTTAAACCCCATTTTTGGCCGATTGCTCTCCTGCAGCTGTATAGGGCAACCGTGGCCTTCCGCACCCGCTCTTCGGTGTTTTGAATCCAGCTTAATTTTTTATCTAGGACTATCCCCAGGTATTTAGCGGATTCGCTTAATTTTAGTGTGGTCTGTGCCAGCCTTGGTGTTATCAATGGGGGGATTTTGTACCTTCTTGTGAACAGTACAAGTTCTGTCTTGCTTGGGTTTACCCCTAGCCCGTTATTTTTTGTCCAACTCTCGACTTCCTTCAGTTTTACCTGCATAATGTCACATAGAGTCTGTGGAAATTTCCCACTTACTGTTAGTGCAAGATCATCCGCATACGCAATAACCTTACAGCCACCCCCCTCCATGCCACACAGCAGTGAGTTTACCGCTGCGACCCATAATAGAGGGGATAGGACTCCCCCTTGCGGGGTGCCCCTCTCTACGAACCTGGTCAACGATACCCCCGCCAGCTCCGCCCGGACCACCCTGCATCTCAGCATTTGGTTTACGAGCGCAACTAAGCGCGAGTCGATGCCCAGGCCCGTCAGTGCTGCCGTTATCGCGCCCGGCATGATGTTGTTAAAGGCGCCCTCTATATCCAGGAAGGCTGCTAGCGTATATTCTTTGATGTCTAGTGATCTCTCTATATACGACACTATTTCATGTAGCGCCGTTTCTGTAGATCTACCTTTCGTATAAGCATGTTGTGTGGTAGAGAGTCTGTCACCAACCGACTCTCTGATACGGACCTCCACCAGTCTCTCCATAACCTTCAGTTGAAATGACGACAAGGTGATGGGCCTGAAATCCTTTGGGTTATTGTGAGACACCTTCCCTGCCTTGGGGATGAACACCACTCTTGATTCCCTCCATTTTCTAGGTATATGGTTAAGAGCTAATACTCCCTTAATTATAGCGTGTAGCCACGCTGAGCTTAGCTGAAGTGTTTGCTGCAGCTGTATGGGGGCAATGCCATCCGGACCTGCTGATTTATAGGGCTTAAATGTCCCAATAGACCAGATGACCTTTTCCCTAGTGAGGAAATCTCCAGTGACCGAAAGATCTCCAGTTAGATGTGGCTGTACCGGCATGCTATCCGTGGCACCCGGGAAGTGTGTGCAAAGAAGCAGATCCAGTGATTCCTCCTCGGTCTCTGTCCAGGAGCCGTCAGGTCTTTGCAAGCATCCTGGGGCTTTCTGGGCAGTACCTGAGAGTATCTTTCTGAGCCTGCCTGCCTCTGAGATAGACTCCACCCCATTGCAGAAGTCTTTCCATGAGGTTCTTTTCGACCTTCTTAGGAGCTTCTTGTACTCCCGTAACGTTGTCTTGTAGGTCTCCCAATGTCCCTCACTACCAGACGCAGTAGCCTGATTGAAGGTTTTCCTGCAGTTCTTGCGTGAAATCCTGATTTCTTCATTCCACCAGGGTGGCTTTTTCCTACCCCGGTGCTGCTTTTTGGGGCATGCAATGTCTATTGCCTTACTGCAGGCCCCCGTAAAATGGTCGACAAGATATTCCAGCTCCTCTAGGTTTGCTGGAGTAGCCGGCTCTCTATCTTGTGGCAAAAGCCTATCCAGCTCTTTCCGATACCTATGCCAGTTGGCATTTCGCAAGTTTCTAGTAAGAGGAGCCTTGGGCGTTTCCCCTAATACCTCGAATTGGATATATCGATGGTCGGAAAAGGAGTGCTCCTCAAGCACCTTCCACTTCCCGACCAGACATTCCGCATTCTCAGAGGTAAGGGTAACGTCCAGAACTTCCCTTCGGGATTTTGTAATAAAAGTGGGATCATTCCCCCTATTTGCAATAACAAGCTTAGAGAACTAAGTATGAAATTAAAAAGTGACTCACCCCGTTCGTTATCATCGGAATAAATAACTCTAACAAACTTTTAATTTTTCCAAAATCTTTGAATCTGTTGTCAAAATTATTTATTAGAGATTCAAAAATAGTATAATGATTGGGTAATTTCATTTGGTTATTATATTTATTTATAATGTTTGCTACATTTGGCATATTTGTGAAAATATTATTTTTAAATAATTGCATTAAAATATTCAGGCCCCTATTATGAGTTGCATTCGATTTTCGACTGTGGTCGAAAGTGCTGAGCGAACGAATTTTCATTTGGTATTATGGCGCTCATTCGATGAAGAATAGCGCTATTGTGAATTTCGCTCGTTTAGGTTGTTCACAATAGTATATTTTTCACCGCTGAGAAGCTTTGTTTACAAATCGAGCAAACTAAATAGTGTGCTTATACATATTTATGCAAATTTGTTCTAATTAAAATGAAGTAAAAAAGAAAGCAATTTTATAAAAACGTGGTAAAATGAGTACAACGAGTTCTGGTTCAACGATTCGTCAGAGGATGAGAGCTTAGTAAACTGGCCAGGAGTAGCAAATGCTCTCTTAAACATTTAAGTTTATTAGTCTTTCGAATATATTTTGATATAAAATATATTTAAGAAATTTGTCTACAGATTCATTAAAAAGTTCCGACCATCTAAAGAGGCGTTTGTGAGCCAAATCTATTTAAAATATTTTAAAACTATCAACAGCGCTACGATTTTGTTCTCAGAGATCGTGCCAACAGAGCATTGGGATTTTCTTTCACAAGTAAAACCAGCCTTTCGAGCTTGTGTTTAGTATTCACGATGTTAGAACTGCATGAAATTAATAAAAATTGTTTAAAATTAGTGTCTAGCCGCCAAAATGTAAGAAAACATATACAAAATCATACATTTTTCACAATTTTCTAACACTTCGTTACACCATCGAAAGCAAAATTCTGTTCGACAGAAAATTCGATACTCAACGAAAATTTCGACACGCCTGCATAGCTCATAATACGAATTTCACTTTCGATCTTCGATTTTCGATAACCAGCGAAGATCGAAAATCGAATGCAGCTCATAATAAGGGCCTCAGTTTTCTTCTAAAATCTTCGATTATGATAACCAAATCGAATATATTTTTATTTTTGCCTTGTAGTAGCAAATTTAATTTATTTAGGTGTTCACTAATATCGCAAAGAAAAGCCAAATCTAAAAGAAAATCTGGATTTTTTAAGTGATTTGCTAAATTCTGAGAACTTAGAATACCATTTTTCAAAAAATAACCAATTAATCCCTCATTTCTTCCGGTCATCACCTTTGCTCCATCAGTGCAAACTGAGCTAAGTTTGTTTTTGTTCAAAAGAGAAAAAACATTTTTGTTGACAACATCAAATAGTGTTTTCCCCTTCACGTTTCCATGCATTGGAATTAAAGATAAAACTTCTTCAAAAATTTGAAAATTTTCATCCAGTTTTAATGCATATTAGCAATTGACTTACATCATTTATGACTGTACTTTCGTCCAAACAAAGAGAAAAATATTTACACGCCATCGCCCTTTCTTTAGTTTTTAAGTAAATATTTTCGTCTATTCCCTCTGTTCTCCGAGCAATCGTGCGTTTGGACAACGGAATATCGTCAAACATTTTTGACATTTGCTCACCTTTATCCCCCAAGCATTGCAACACCTCTTTACTGAGGTCTTTAAAAAAAATTCCATCTTCAAATGGTCGTCCTCTCTTAGCCAATGCCAAAGAAACCACATACGAGGCTTTTTGGCATTGAAAAGAGGCGCACTCATTTACCCCCAATGAATCAGCGATCATTTGTTCGTAAAATGGTTTTTTTAAAGTAATTAATAATTTCATTCTATCCCCTCCTGTTAAGCAGTCATACGAAAGGTGATTTCCCTTATAATGACGCTCCAAAAAAAAAGGGGAAGAGCGCGTCGACGTATACTGGCAAACCAAGCATTGGGCCTTGCCAAAAAAATTTTCTTTCAAAAACTGCAATTCGTACTTTTCGTCAATCATTTTTCTCAATGTACAACGTGGCAAGTTAAGAGGCGAGCGCAAAACTGGCACCGAACAAAGCTAACATCAGAATGAGTGCTTTCGTTGAAAATCTCGACAAAAGCAATTCGGTTTTGTTCGGCAAAATAATGTGTGTGCATATACGTGTGAAAAGCGTACAGTTGTGTTGTACGCGTGATATGAA
>NW_016158208.1:63485-82771 GCF_001687245.7 Rhagoletis zephyria | reverse complement strand
TGGCCCACCTCTGGTCTACATTCACCAAGGAAAGGCCAACATAGTTCCATGTAGAAGCTCATAGCTCGCACACATAGCACAAAGCTCGATTTGGTGTTTAATGCATCTCCTCGCCGGCAGAACTGCTTCCACTTTTTCGCCAGGTTTGCGTCCGTTGGAAACGAAAAAAAACTAATATCGCACTTTGCCACTGCACACTTCATTTTGCTTTGTAATGTCTCAATAATTGTTTAAAACCACGCAGAAATATTAACGCACAAATATTAAAATTGTTCTTTGTTTTTTTTCGTATGCTCACAATCAACAATTGCACAAAGATGACGTCGCGCACACAGCTGATTCTGTCAAAATAACAAAGAGCGGATTAGCGGTACCGCGATTGGCGCAATCTATATTTCTCTCAATCGTGCGTATGTATATTTTTATCTACTGCTTTATATGAACGAACAAAAAAGAATGTTTGTTGCCCCTTATCGGGAAACTTGGGTTTAGTTATTTGTACAATGTTTTTGGGTTGTTGTATCCAAACTCATCACCCTAAAAACTTTAACATACACGTGTAGTCCCCAAGATGGTCGGTTCTACGTTACCGGATTGACTCGGAGCACCCACTCCGACCAAGGACCATTACCCCAGCAGCAACCCCCCCATTTTTGCGCACTGGGAGCATGACCTACCGGCAAGTCAGCTCCGCATACTACTGGTACGCGCAGGCATAGAGCAAAACCCCGGACCATGGACATGCAGTGTCTGCAACCGATATATACACCACCCGTTCACCTCAGTCCGTTGCAACAGCTGCAATAACTGGTGTCATCTGAAAGCATGCTCAGGCCGGCACCATAGGGAGTGGAGTGCTAACTTTGTTGCATCGTGCTGCAACAATCCACAGCAAGCCCAGCATTCCACACAAACAGCGCCCGCCTAACCAACAGCCAGTGGACCAACTCCCAGCACACAACCCTGGACATCCACTCAAAGCAGATGGTTCTGCAGCGTCTGCAACAACCTGATAAGGCGTAACACCACATCTGTAAGATGCAACGCATGCAACAACTGGTGCCACCTGAAATGCTGCTCCGGCCTCATACACCATCGCGAATGGAGTACTGCTTTCACTGCAGCCTGCTGCTCTGCTACCACACAATCCCAATCGCCTGCACCTACGTTTGTCCAACCAACGTCTACGTCTGGCCAACGCCAGCGGTAATCCCACAACCGCGGCCCACGGTCACACCCACACCTGCGCCAACACCGGTGATAACACCAGCGGCCGGACCACCACACCCGCTTCAAACACAACCGGCACAGCAAGCAGTTCAGGCAGCGCGCCAGCACTCCCTCACCCCGCGAATAAACATCACCAGGCCCAACTCCATAAAATTATTGCAGTTCAATTGCAACGGACCACAGAGCAAGATCACTGAGATAGTCAGCTTCATGAGGCGCAACAAAATCTCAGTCGCGGCGGTCCAGGAAACCAAACTCCACTCCGGCTCCAGCCTTCAAAGTCAGGATGAGTTCAACGTCATCCGAAGAGACCGCCCTCGCGGCGCCGGAGTCGACATCGCCTTTATATTGCACAATGCAACAATACCGGCTCATTACCCCCCGAATCGCCGCCAACGACACACTCATTGAGCACCAAGGTGTGGCAATCAAGTCGGGAGATACTGAGCTGGAAGTCGTCAACGTGTACATACCACCTGCCACCAGCTGCCCAGCAGGATATCGAACATAAGTGCGCTACTTGAAGGCGGAAACCGGGTAGTGCTAGGGGATTTTAACGCGCACCACGAACTCTGGCACTCCAACCTGTGCAACGACCAGCGGGGTACACTAATCGCAGAACAAATTGTCGACTCAACGTTTTGCACTGTAAACGACGATGCAACCACCAGAGTCGCGGGTGACTGCTACAGCTCGCCAGATATCACTATAGCAAGCGGGGGTCTGATAAATTGCATTGGTTGGCAACCAGTGCTCACGCTCGCATCAGACCACCTGCCCATAGTAGTCGCGATAGACCACCCAAGAGATTTTGTCACATATGAACACCAAGAAGCCCAACTGGGACGGTTTTACGGAACACACGGACCGCAAATTCAATGCTCTTCCACCACCAACATGCGCGCCCAAATCTGAGCGCAACATCCGCCGAATCATCAACGCAGCAGCCGCCCGCTTCATACTAGCCGGTAGGATCGCCAAAATCCGCCCGGGCTTTCTAGCTGAAGCGGCGGGACTCGCAGACGAGCGTGATCGAATCCGCCAGTCTAATCCTGGTGATCCCCGTATCAGGGATCTCAACAAGGACATTAACAAACTGGTTAACGAACACAAGCGGAAAACGTGGAATGAGCACCTCAAGACCTGCAATCTTTCCAGCGGAGCTAGCAAACTGTGGACGGCAGTAAAATCTCTCTCCCATCCGACGAAACGCAAGGACAACGTTGCCCTTACATTTGGCGATACCCCCACGTCGGACCCACGGACGTGCGCGCGCTTTTTCAGCCGGCAGTTTATTGCACACCCGGAGAGACAAAGCCCGCCGAAGTGTGCTACGTAAAGCACAAAAACTCCGCCCCGAGACACACTAACGTGCTTTACACCAGAAGACACGCAGGCAGCTGTAAATAAAGCCAAAGCACCCAAGGCGTTAGGCCCTGATGGAATCTCGATGCAGATGCTGAAAAAGCTAGGACCAGTGGGAGTCGAGTACATCACGGCAGCTTTAAACTTGTCACTGTCCACCCTGATCATTCCTGAGATGTGGAAAATGGGTAGGATCATTCCCCTCCTTAAGCCAGGTAAGAAGGCGGACGCAGGAGATTCTTACCGGCCAATCTCCCTCCTATCCCCAGTGGCAAAGACGATGGAAGCACTACTCCTCCCAAGTCTAACGAAGCATCTGCAACTAGCCCAACACCAACACGGATTCCGCAAAATGCACAGCACGACCACTGCATTAAACGCCATCACCACACAGATAAGCGAGGGTCTGAACCAACGTCGACCCTGTGATAGGACGGTTCTAGTCGCGGTGGACCTGTAAACACGGTAAACCAGGCGACCCTTTGCCAAGACGTCCTGGCCTCGTAGCTTCCGGATCGGACAAAGCGGTGGATAACCAGCTATCTGTGTGGACGCCAATCATTGGTCGAATTCCGAAACGCCAAGTCCAAGCCACGTAGGATTAAACAGGGGGTCCCCCAAGGCGGCGTACTCTCCTCGACGCTGTTCAACCTCTACATGGCGAAACTCCCTCCGCCGCCAGCAGGAGTAAACTTGGTGAGCTACGCCGATGATTGCACGATTTTGGCGACGGGCCCCAATATTGACAGCCTGTGCGGGAAAATCAGCGACTATCTCACCGATCTTGCAAATTTCTTCACTGCCAAGAGCCTCACCATCTCCGCCGCGAAATCCACCGCCACACTGTTTACCACCTGGACAAATGAAGTTAGGCTAGAGCTGGACGTTTACGTAAATGGCAACAAAATACCGACGGTCAACCACCCCAAAATCTTGGGAGTTACGTTCGACAGCCTATTCTCCTTTTCTGCGCACGCCTCAGCCACTTGCGAAAAGATGCGAGCTAGGAACAAAGTCCTCAAGTCACTAGCCGGCAGCACTTGGGGAGCCCTCAAAGAAACCCTACTCACTGCGTACAAAGCAATCGGCCGGTCGGTGGCAAACTACGCAGCGCCAGTGTGGACGGCGGGTACCAGCGATACACAGCGGAGAAACCTATAAACATGCCAGAATGCAGCTCTACGCACAGGCTGCCATCTCATGTCGTACGAGCATCACCTCCACCAAGAAAGCCAGATGCTGGCGGTGAAAGAGCACAACACGTTGCTATCGAAGCAGTTCCTCGTGGGATGTCACCGTGGAAATCACCCGAATAACGCCTTGCTTCGAAATGAACCGCCTCCCCGACATGTCAGACGTCACCTGCACGACTGGAAATCCGACGTTGAGCCGTGCGTAGATCACCCATTCGACGCAGAGAAATACAGAGCGGCGCTTAACCACCTACACACCGATGCAGTCAGGTCGAGTCTTAGCACCAGAAACGACAACATCCTTCTAGGTGGTCGACCGCCACCCATCAACATCGACGAAGCTGAACTGCCAAGAGAGACCAGGTGCACCCTAGCACACTCCGTTCTGGGTGGTGCCACAGACTAGAACCCAGAAGTGGCAGACACATGCCCTGCATGCGGGCAAGGTCCACACAACACCCAACACCTCTCCGCATGCGCCTCTAACCCCACGACCCTGACACCAGAAGCACTATGGACCGCGCCTATAGACGCTGCCCGCTTTCTCGGCCTCAGGCTTGTCGAGTCAGAGGACGAAGACGACCCTTGACGAAACCCCGGGGGGTTNCGACTGGAAATCCGACGTTGAGCCGTGCGTAGATCACCCATTCGACGCAGAGAAATACAGAGCGGCGCTTAACCACCTACACACCGATGCAGTCAGGTCGAGTCTTAGCACCAGAAACGACAACATCCTTCTAGGTGGTCGACCGCCACCCATCAACATCGACGAAGCTGAACTGCCAAGAGAGACCAGGTGCACCCTAGCACACTCCGTTCTGGGTGGTGCCACAGACTAGAACCCAGAAGTGGCAGACACATGCCCTGCATGCGGGCAAGGTCCACACAACACCCAACACCTCTCCGCATGCGCCTCTAACACCACGACCCTGATACCAGAAGCACTATAGACCGCGCCTATAGATGCCGCCCGCTTTCTCGGCCTCAGGCTTGTCGAGTCAGAGGACGAAGACGACCCTTGACGAGACCCCGGGGGGTTGAGTACTGCTGCTACAACAACAACAACCCCTATTCTGCAACTCTTTCGTATTCGGATTTTGCTTCGTAACAATGGCATGCCTAAAAACGAACGAGTAAGAAATTGCGTAATTTTGTACGAAAACTATTCTATGTCGGAAGCGAGATAAAAGATGTAAATCGATAGCTTTGTTTCTTAGCAGATAGTTATCACAAATTATCACTAATTTCCGCTGGAAAGCTTTCTTAATCCAAAAAACTAGCTCTCTCGTTCTTACGCTCTTATTTTTTTGGCTCTCCTGCTAATTTCTGCAAGTAAATATTTTTACTAGCAGAAACTAGCAGCTGACAAAATGGACAAACCAAAATTCGCGCCAAATATTTTCAATAGTTAAATACATTGATCAGCTGTTTACTTGCTAGTTTCTGGTAGTTTTGCGTTTCTTTACTATTTCTTTGTTCCGCTCTCTGTGAGCGTAATTCCCTAAATTTTCCCATTCTTCCTCTTCCTGATAATTATCTGCCAGAAAAGAAAAGAAACAAAGCCGATGTGTGTTTACAGGAAATATTAGTGGTGTTCTTTTAAACAGATAAATTTGTCTTTCGAATATACGTATATTTTTATCCACTGATTTATATAAACGAACAAACAAGAATGTTTGTTGCCCCTCATCGAGAATCTTGGGTCCGATATTTGTGCAATGATTTTCGGTAATTGTGTCAAAAGGCATAACCAGAATCCTAAAACTTTAACATACACGTGTAATCAAAGGATTACACTTTTATTTAAAAGAAATGTTTAAAATTTTCAAGCATTAGTTTAATAATAAATTTGGTCCGCACTATGCACTTTTTTGTAAATTTCGATGTGGGTTCTGTGGATGGCGTAGCCGGAGGTATATGCACAATAAATGCTGTATATGGAGAATTCTACTTAGTAAGGGTTATAGTCTCTAGGCGCGGCCGAAGGCAGAAGCAAGCACAACAGGTGGTGGACCTAACAAAGTGCATGTTTTCAATGGCTTGGAAGAAGCTGTTATTGCATTAACTGGATTGAGGACCAGTTCTTCAGGCATAGGAGGAGTTCTGGCCTGTGGTTCAACCAGAAGCTGACATAGATGCGCCCATGGTTACTATGCCCGACAGCTTCGCATATGAAATCATTTCCATAGCGCCCTATAATTGCAAATACAATAGAATCCATCGTTTCCTTCAAAATATGTAAAATGAAACAATATGTTGTAGACATATATGTAATACTTCTATATTGGCAGTAAGCTAACTTCTCAATGTGTAAGCATTCC
The DNA here is from genome assembly GCF_001687245.7 of Rhagoletis zephyria. Classification (NCBI taxonomy): domain Eukaryota; kingdom Metazoa; phylum Arthropoda; class Insecta; order Diptera; family Tephritidae; genus Rhagoletis; species Rhagoletis zephyria. The sequence goes on along the minus strand of NW_016158208.1, from coordinate 76,662 downwards.
GAAATCAAAGCGAGACAGTCTAGTACGGCTTTTGTCAATGTATTGTGTACTTGAGTGCCGTTTTTGTATATGTGTTGTGTACATTTTTATTTATAAACGTATGTGTTCCTTTTCTTTCGTACGTGTTTATTTATATATCTGTACTGTAGTGTTTTCGGACGGTACTAGCTCTTACTGCCAATATAGGTGTATTACATATATGGTTGTAGATTTTTGAGAATAGCGTAGATTAAGCCAATAGGTAAATGATATTCGAAATAAAGTAGACTTTTTATTTGAGAAAATATAGTTCGCTTTTATGGAACGTTTCTTTAATTGGTGTTAACCTCAGTATATCCAGTAAAAAAACTGTGGTGAACTCCTTTATGGGGATAAAGTTTCCAGAGGTGAAACTTTAGGTAGCACACAATTTCTTACACGCATGGTTGCTTTTAAACACTCATGAAAGAAACTTAAGAAATATTTGAAAAAAAAGTTCATACAGTACATTAATTTTTAAAAGAGATACCATATAATGTATGTACTCAGGTTAATAATATCAAAAAATGTATTAGAACCACCGTTTAATGTTATATTTNAAACACTCATGAAAGAAACTTAAGAAATATTTGAAAAAAAAGTTCATACAGTACATTAATTTTTAAAAGAGATACCATATAATGTATGTACTCAGGTTAATAATATCAAAAAATGTATTAGAACCACCGTTTAATGTTATATTTGATACAAATTAATATTGCTGCCCCGAACGCTCTGCGCATTGCCACTGAATAATACATTTACTTAAAATTACATCCCTGGTCCTTGTTCTTTCTGTATCGCATCGTGGTGAATTCACATTCCTCAGAAATTTGCTAACAAAACAAAACAAAGGGAGTATTTTATTTGCTAACTTTTGCGATTTCTATTGTTTAATGTAAACTTATGTCTTTTTAGGATATGTTGAGGCAACAAAGAAGGCGCAGTTTGAAAATGGAGTTATTAGTAATGAAGTAGCAGGCATATTTGAAAAATTATGCCGATAAACAGGATGGAATTTGGGAAAGTAAGTGCCTGGTTGCAGCATATCCATGTATAAAAAGTATTTAATTAAATTGTTTACTAGAAATGTTATAAATCGAGTGGCTCATTTACGATGTGCTCCAAACATTTAGCGAACTTTTTTTCGCCTTCTCAATGTGCTAAGTAACAAGATAAGATTACTGCCATCACGGCCGATAAGAAACCGTAAGCAAAGGGCAGACAACCTTCCAGGAAGCTGCCTCCTGTCCCTGAGTCGGAGCTGAAGTTCAGCAAGAAGCAGGTCAGCAAATTGCTACCCTGATCAAGCGTAAACTAAAGCGCTCTGCTGCGATTACACTCCGTAAACGTGAAAATTTGGTGCATGCTGAGAAATATCAAACAAGAAAACTCCGTGATGGACGCCGTGAGATGAAGTTGCGCCGTGTGGCAATAAAACGCGGCCAATTCTACGTGCCTTAACAATCCGGATTGGCTTTTGTGATCCGTATCCGCGGTATCAACAAAGTTGCACCAAAAGTGCGTAAAGTTTTACTGTTGTTCCGTTTTCGCCACATTAACCACGGTTTGTTCATCAAATTGAACAAGGCAACCATTAATATGCTACGTATGCTGAACCCTATATGGGGTTATCCAAATCTTAAATCAGTTCGTGAATTTATGTACAAACGTGGAATTGTCAAGCACAACCATCAACGTGTTCCAATCTCTGACAGCTTTGTGATCGAACGCAAATTGCGCAAAGCGCACGAAATTCAGTGCGTTGATTATTTGGCGCACGAAATATTCACTGTTGGAACCCACTTCAAGAAAGACTCCAACTTCCTGATGCCATTCAAGCTCAACACATCAACCCGAGGCTGGCGCAAGAAGGCTAATCACTACGTTGAGGTTGGTGATTTCGGTAGCCGTGAGGATAAGATCAACAAATTGCTGCACAAGATGGCTTAAAGAAATTGTTGTNAAAAATTCTTGAAGTTGCCTTTACACGCGTCGATTTCGGTCGATTGGAAAAATGACTGAGATATCGACCAGCCAAAACGCTTACATTTTAAGGTTGAATTGCAATTTACACGGGTAGATTTTAGTTAAACGACAAAAGAAATGGTTAAAGTAAATTCGTCCAGTATTTTGTGCACTGATTGTGGCAATTGGATTCACGCGAAATGCACTGGGCTGGACAGGCGAAATTAAGAAAAATGGGCTGAAGTGGATATACAGCGCATGTAAAAGCGTTGTTAGTGTGTATGTGTCAAAAGATGTATCCGAGGCGTATGATGAAGAAAATACCGCGAAACTTCTTGAAATTATGTTTGAAAAATACTTCGTTCCATTCAGACTCGGAATAGAAAACAGCTTAGATGATATCAGGACGGAGTTAAGGAAATTAAACAAACAGAATGAAACTACTATGAAGAAGTACACGGAGGTCGAGAAAAGAGTTAGCGCTCTTGAGACAACAATAGTCTTGATACGCGATCAGTTGTTCCAGATAATAAATAAATAGCCTAGATAAATAGCCGGAAAAAAGGGAGAAGAACGCTGTAGCCCTCAACGTTCCAGAATCGACGAAAACTGTTGGTGCCGATAGGCTTAAAGATGATCGCGAGCAGTTAGCTGCAGCATTCCCGCAAGAAATACGTGATACACTACCGACCTTGAAACTACGCAGACTCGGTCGTCTCTTGAGTGGTAATCCCCGTCCCCGTCCCGTACTCACTGAAACACCGTCGAAAGATGTGGCCAAGTTGCTGTGGAAATCTAAATCTTCCAATAGCCAGCACATCATCTTCAAACCCGACCTTACACCTGCACAGCGTGACCATCTGCGTGAACTGCGTACCGAACTCAACGTTTTAGCCGAAAATAATGACAACAAGACCATAAAATACGTAGATGGAATCCCAAGAATCGTTGAGAAAACCACGCCACATTCAGATAAGCGAACGCATAAAGTACCAAAAAACGAGTAATATATTATCAGAATACTAGGGGGCTGAGAACAAAATTAAACAATTTTTTGACATCGACTGCTGGCCTTCAAACCGAAGTTATATGTGTAAGCGAATCTTGGTTGCACTCATCTATCTCGAATGGAGAAGTGATTGATAACACATACGTTATGTTCAGGAAAGACAGAGACTCGTCTACAAGTTGTCGCGAGCGAGGAGGAGGAGTATTTATGTCAGTTAAGAAACACATCACGGCTGACCTAGTAATAACTGAAAACAATCATCTGGAGCAAATCTTTGTAAAAATCAAGGGCTTAAAAACTAGTATTATCATCGGTTGCGTATACATTCCACCCCGTTCTTCACGCGATGTGTACCAGGCTCATATAGCAACACTGACGTACATCAGTGCAAAGCATCCAAAGAGCCAACTCCTAATCCTCGGGGACTTTAACCTACCGAGTAGCTCCGAGCAAGGATACTGTGAATATTTTCTCCACGCGGAATTTATTTTAAGAGAATGCCAACAAGTTAACAATAAACCCAGTGATGGGCAAAATTGTATTTACTAAGTATTAAATACTAAATACAAAAGTATTTAGGTATTTTGTGTTGTTGTAAATACCAAGGTACTATTTACTTAGGTATTTAGGAGCTGCTAAATACCCAAGTACTATTTACTTAGGTATTTAGGAGCTGCTAAATACCTAGTTAAACGAGAAACGTCTGTCGTTTAACACCTTAAAACGTACATGTTTATTACCTGAATTAATGCGAATTTTCTTCAACAATTGAATTACTCAAACTTTGTAAACATATTTTCCTTCATTGAATTGTTAATTCTAAAAGTTAAATCATTTCAAAATTGTTAACACTAAACTTGAGTCATTCAAAAATAATAAACCTTATATTCTTATGCCTTGAATTGTCAAATTTGAATTTACATGTTTTGCGCTATTCAAATTAATAATCTCTATATTTGCTCATATTGAATTGATAAGAATTGTTAACCCTAAACCTAAAGAAATTTTCATCTTGAAATGCATAGTTGGCAACGCCAAAGTCGTTAATACAGCGCAAGCAGCAAATGTCAAAACAAAGAACAAAAAAAATTAGATACAGAATTTTTTCCAACCACTTTTTGTACGGTGGCAAAATCTAAGTTTTTCCTTTATATTTAATTGAACGGAATAAATAATATTGTAAAATTAGTACTTTACACGTGCGGGTTTTATTTCGGCGAAAACAGACTAGTCGGTCGCCCACTATTTATCCGCGCATAACCAAACTACCCCATCGCTTTTGAAAGCCGCCTGTAGTTGCGCCCAGAAGCAACCAAAATTAGCCTTACGTGGCCCAGTTCGTCCCCTAGGAGTGCAGCAGCCCCACCATCGTCAACCTAACACCCCCACCACGACAGTAATACAGAGCCGCCCGCAGGAAATCACCGCCACCGTCAGCCTAGTAGGAGCAAGCCATCCAACCAACACCAGTTCCGACATTACGACCACATCAGCGTCGCCGTCAACGCCCAGCAACAAGGAGCCGTCGTCCTCCTCGCTAGCCTTCAGCGCAACATAGCTCCGTCCATTTGCGTCCGGTGTTCAGCAGCTTAAGTGGAGCCGACCCCCTTACATATACCCAAGTAACCAAGAATCCGAAATTAGTCCCAAAAATCCCTAAACTGCCTCAAATGTCCCAAAACACTAAAATTAGGTCCAAAAACAAAGATAGTCCCGGGAGTCCCAAAAATCCTGAGGTAGTCTCGAAAATCCCGAAACTAGTCACGAGAATCCCGAAATTCCCAAAATTAGATCCGAGACTCTCAAAATAGTCCCGAAAGTCCTGAAACTAGGCATTATAAACCCGAAATAGTCCCGAAAGTCCCAAAAATTCCGAAATACTCCCGGAAACCCCAAAAACCCCGAAATTACTCCCGACAAACCCGAAATAGACCCGAAAGTTCCAAAAATCCAAAATAAATCCCAAAAATCTGGAAATAGTCTCGAAGGTACCAAAAATACCTAAATTACTACCGATAATCCCGAAATAGTCCCGAGAGTCCCAAAAATCCTTAAATGGCCCCGAAAGGCCCAACAGTTCCGAAACTAGTTCCGAGAATCCCAAAATAGTCCCGAAAGTTCCAAAAATCCGAAATAAGTCCCAAAATTCCTAAATTATTTCCAAAAATGGAGGTATAGTCCCAAAAATCCGAAATAAGTCCAAAAATCACGAAATACTCCTGAAAACCCCGAAATGGTCCCGAAAGTCTCAAAATTCCAAAAGTCCCAAAAAATCTATATACTCCCGAAAGCCCCAAAAGTCCCGAAACTATTCCCAAAAATCGCAAAATCAGTTCCGCGAATTACGAAGTAGTCCCGAAAATACCAAAAATCCTGAAATAGTTCCGAAAGTCCCAAAGTTCCTAAATTAGTCCCAAAAATTTCTAAATACCCCCGAAAGTTCCAAAAATTCCGAAATTCCTCCCGACAATCCCGAAATAGACCCGAATGTTCCAAAAATTAAAAATAAGTCTCAAAAATCTGGAAATAGTCTCGAAAGTCCCGAAGTTACTCCCGATAATCTCGTAATAGACCCGAAAGTGCCAAAAATCCTAAATTAGTCCCAAAAATCTGGAAATAGTCCCGAAAGTCACAAAAATACCTAAATTACTCTCGATAACCCGAACTAATCCCGAAAGTTCCAAAAATCCGAAATAAGTCCCAAAATTCTGTAAATAGTCCCGAAAGTCCCAAAAATATCTAAATTACCCCCGATAGTCCCGAAAATCCGAAATTAGTCCCAAAAATCCCGAAATACTCCTGAAAATCCCAAAAAGTCCCGAAATGGGCCCGAAAGTCCCAAAAATTCCGAAATACACCCAAAANCGAGAGTCCCAAAAATCCTTAAATGGCCCCGAAAGGCCCAACAGTTCCGAAACTAGTTCCGAGAATCCCAAAATAGTCCCGAAAGTTCCAAAAATCCGAAATAAGTCCCAAAATTCCTAAATTATTTCCAAAAATGGAGGTATAGTCCCAAAAATCCGAAATAAGTCCAAAAATCACGAAATACTCCTGAAAACCCCGAAATGGTCCCGAAAGTCTCAAAATTCCAAAAGTCCCAAAAAATCTATATACTCCCGAAAGCCCCAAAAGTCCCGAAACTATTCCCAAAAATCGCAAAATCAGTTCCGCGAATTACGAAGTAGTCCCGAAAATACCAAAAATCCTGAAATAGTTCCGAAAGTCCCAAAGTTCCTAAATTAGTCCCAAAAATTTCTAAATACCCCCGAAAGTTCCAAAAATTCCGAAATTCCTCCCGACAATCCCGAAATAGACCCGAATGTTCCAAAAATTAAAAATAAGTCTCAAAAATCTGGAAATAGTCTCGAAAGTCCCGAAGTTACTCCCGATAATCTCGTAATAGACCCGAAAGTGCCAAAAATCCTAAATTAGTCCCAAAAATCTGGAAATAGTCTCGAAAGTCCCGAAGTTACTCCCGATAAACTCGTAATAGACCCGAAAGTGCCAAAAATCCTAAATTAGTCCCAAAAATCTGGAAATAGTCCCGAAAGTCACAAAAATACCTAAATTACTCCCGATAACCCGAACTAATCCCGAAAGTTCCAAAAATCCGAAATAAGTCCCAAAATTCTGTAAATAGTCCCGAAAGTCCCAAAAATATCTAAATTACCCCCGATAGTCCCGAAAATCCGAAATTAGTCCCAAAAATCCCGAAATACTCCTGAAAATCCCAAAAAGTCCCGAAATGGGCCCGAAAGTCCCAAAAATTCCGAAATACACCCAAAAGTCCCAAAAATCCGAAGTTAGTCCCAAAAATTTCGAAATACTCCTGAAAATCCCAAAGGTCCCGAAATCAGTTCCGAGAACCGCGAAATGGGCCCGAAATACACCCAAAAGTTCCAAAAATCTAGAAATAGTCTCGAAATTCCCAAAAATACCCAAGTTACTCCCTTTAACACCGAAATAGTTCCGAGAGTCCCAAAAATCCCTAAATAGCCTCGAAAGTCCCAAAAGTCCCGAAAGTGTTTCCGAGAATCCCGAAATGGTCCCGAAAGTCCCAAAAATCCAAAAATAGGTCAAAAAAATCGCGAATTAGTTCTCAAAGTCCCGAAATTCCTAAATTAATTCCAAGAATGGAGAAATAGTCCCGACAGTCCCAAAAATCCGAAATTAGTTACAAAAATCCCGAAATACTCCTGAAAACCCCGAAATGGTTCCAAAAGTCTCAAAAATCCAAAAAAGACCCAAATAAATCGATATACTCACGAAAGCCCCAAAAATCCCAAACTTAGTCCCAAAAATCCCGAAATGATCCCGAAAGTCCCAAAAATCCAAATCAAAGTCCCAAAAATCCCGAAAATCCGAAATTATGCCTGAGAACCCCGAAGTAGTCCAAAAGTCCCAAAAATCAGGAAACTGTCCCGAAATTACTCCCGATAACCTCGATAATTCCAAAAATCCTAAATAAGTCCCAACAATTTTAAAATAATCTCGAAAGTCCCAAAAATACCTAAATTACCCCGATAATCCCGAAATAATCCCGAGAGCCCTGAAAATCCCTAAATAGTCCCGAAAGTCCCAACAGTCCCGAAATTATTCCCGAGAATCCCGAAAACCCCATAAATCCGAAATAAGTCCCAAAAATCTGGAAATGGTCCCGAAAGTCCCAAAAACTAGAAATTAGTCCTAAAAATTCAAAAATTGTCCAGAAGTCCCAAAAATCCCGAGAATACCGAAATATTCCCGAAAGTCCCGCTATTAACTTCGAGAATCTCGACAGTCCTAAAAATCCCGAAACTAGTTCCAAAAATCCCTAAATATTTTGAAAGTCGTTTCGAAAATCCCGATATTAGTTCCGAGAATCACGAAAATCTCAAAGTTTCCGGGAATCCCTATAGAATTACGAAATAGCTTCGAAAATCCCAAAATAGTCCCGAAAACCCCGAAATAGTCTTGAAGAATCCTGATTTAGTCTGACGAATCTCTCAAATCCAGAAACAGTTCCCAAATTGAGGTGTGGTGAGTTTAGGTGAGGTGTGGTGAGAACGGGTGTGATGAGTTCAACTGTGGTGAGTTAAGATTTGGCGGATTTTGGTGTACCAGTAGGTGTGGTGAGTTTAGGTGAGGTGTGGTGAGTTTGTATGTGGTGAGTTGATTTGAGGAGAGGTGAAGTGAGTTGTGGTAAAGTAAGTTGAGGTGAGTGTAAGGTGAGGTGTTAATTCTCTAAATTTCTCCTAAATTATACAGTATTTAGTTTGAAAGTATTTAGCCATAGACTAAATAAAGTGGTACTTTAGTGAAAGTACTTTGCATCCCCAAGATACCTGAGTACTTTGGACCAGAGTATTTAGCGCCTGCTAAATACTTTCGTTTTTTGTACTTTGGTATCTAACAGCTCCTAAATAGTCAAGTTTTTCTTACTTTAATATCTAATAGCTCCTAAATACCTAAATACTTTTTACTTGAGTATTTAGCACCACCTAAATACCTAAGTAATGTTTACTTGGGTATTTAGCAGCTCCTAAATACCTAAGTAAATAGTACTTGGGTATTTAGCAGCTCCTAAATACCTAAGTTCTTTTTACTTGAATATTTAGTCATCTCAAAATACTAAGGCGCGTATTCATAGTCCAGCAACTAAGTCGAAACTAACAAAGTTGCAACTTAAATTTAAGTACCAACTTAAAATTTACCTCTATTCATAGTCGCATTTCAGACTTCTGCTAAGTAGTTTCGACTTAGTTTACGATATAGCAAAACGAGTGTGAAAATGTATCGATTTTTCTTTACGATATTTTGGAAAAATTACATTTTTATTAAATAATATCAAGTTTGATCATCATTGCATGATTATGCAAAAGAATAAGGTATAATTTTCTTGTTAATTGTGTGAAATAGCCAGAACGACCGCAGTGATATGAAGTCGATGTTTATCGAAAGCATGCTGTGAAACATAGTAGATATCTAAATGTTATGGACAAATTTACTTTAAAAGAACTAGCGTGAAACTGACTTATTATTTAAGAATTTATCTAAATTATTCCAATTATAAAATTGTGACGTAGCTTTATTCGAATTGTAATACGCATTTAATTTCATCTTCCGATTAAAATGGATCGATCTTTGTAAATTTTAATTGCAGATTATTCAATATTATCAAAATCACCCTCTACCAACTTAATTTTTACATATTTCGCCTGTTTTCCCTTAATTTGATAAAATACTTCTTCCTAGTTACGACTTAGTTGCAGCTGCAGCCGAAACTAAATTTTAAGTTGGTACTTAGCCAGAAAAGTCGAAACTAAGGCGACTATGAATAGCTTTAGTCGTGCATATGGTCAACTTTTGGATCTATGTTTCAGTAATATCGAAGCTGTGGTTGAAAAGACGATTCCTGTTGTCGCCGAAGATCTGTATCACCCCGTCTTAAATGTTAATATCCACTTTAGCTCCAGTGTCAAGGTAAACTCTCCCCCTGTATACTGTTTTAAAAAAGCTGACTATATCGCACTCAATCGACTCCACAGCATATACAGTAATAAACCTTTTTGAGTACTCCTCAGGCGTAAAATCTGATCAGGGCTGATAAGGAAAAGGAGCATGAAATTTGTTGATTCAGAGTTGTATACAAAATTACTGTGGTATGAAAGGGAGCAACAACCGTGCTATGGCAGAGTGGCACAAGACATGACTGTATAATAGTGACCGAAGTTAATTACGGAAGTGCAAAGAATTGCAAATTATTCCCAATTAATATAGATACTAATACAGATCATCAGAGTTCAGTGTTTAACTGGTTATATTACACCGTAAATGATAATGAATTGTTAAATACTGAAAACGCGAGTACATTAACCAAATGCACATTCTCTGACGCGTAGTGAATTTCATATCCTGCTTGTAGCCAGATGCAGTGGCATGTGAGACTCATTTAAATCGTTCCCACGACAGTCGGGTCCACGTAACCGGAACGACCCAGATTTATATTTGGCCAAGGACTGTCACTCCAGCAACACTCCCCAAAAACTCTTTGGGGAACTTGTATGCTGCTACAACAACAACAACAACTCATTTAAATCTACTAATCATGTTGGAGCAGCTCCGGGTAATGGACATGGCAAACGCATGCCCTGGATTTATACGGTAGCAATTACTATTTTATGTGTGGTCACTCAAACTTGGGTGCGCTTAATGAGCTGTCTGGGCGGATGCGCTGGCAGGAATTGGAGTCTCTATAACTATACAAAACTATTTTTTTTTTAATAAAGACTTAAATATATTCGGAATTTTAGAATTTTACTTGATAAATTCACAAAATAACACAAAATTTGCGGGTTTTCCTAAAAATATAATTTTACAATGAATATTTTTTAAATTTGAAATCTACATTTGAGAGAACTCCATTCAGTGCTATAACTACTATTTGAGTTTTACAGTTTATAGAAACACAAACGTTAATTATGAACTTAACTATTGACATTATTCTTAATTAAGCATTAATATTATACTTCACCTACATTTTTTTCATAAATAACACATAATTACATACATTTTATCTTTGAAAAATCTTTTTCTAATCATGAGGCGAAATTCCCCAGTTAGTGTTGCCGTGCGCGAAAAACGAAAACGCTGCACGCAACCCAAAAATACTCCTTGGGGACCAATTGGTGAAAAACTGCGAAAAGGTTTATTACTGTATATACTGTGGTCGACTTTTCTTAAACACCAATTGGATCAACCTTTAAAAGCTAAATACACTCGATGAAAAGGTAAACCTGTTTTATCAAATAGTTTTTGATGTTATCGCCCGGTTTGTTCCGATTTTTAATAATAGGGCTTTCGCACGAGGCGATTTTTCAGGCAACTTTTAGTTGAAAGCAAAAATCGCCTCGTCCGAACGGCCTTTCAACTAATCGCTTTCAACAAAGTTGGTCGCCAGCCAACTTTGAGCTCGTTCAACTTTTTTTCCTTGCAACCCTGTGTTTGTTTACATTCTGTATCAGTGTTGGGAAATTAAATTGTTCCTTCAGTACGAAATCTATACAAAAAATGTACTTTTCGGCTATAAATTGTATACACTTTTTAATTCGCTCATATATTTTCTTAGTACATTCCCTTCAAGACCAATGATTTTATGGTATTCATGAGAAAGTTTTATTGTTTATGTACATACGTTTACGTATTTTACACTTTTACAAATTGATTCCACGTGCACATGTACTGCATTTAACGCAAATATGTATGCACACATTTTCAGGTATACATCTTAACAAAAAGCATATTTAAGTTATTATTAATGGATAAAAGAGACATTTTCCTTTGGATTCAGTACTAAAATTTGACATTTTAATAGCATTTCAAGTGCTTATCAAAACTTTACGACAAGATTTGACCATTTATCTTAATAGTATTCAATTTTAATTATTTTTTGTAAAAATACGGTTTATATTTTAAGAAAAGCTGTACAAATTCAAGGTTCAAACTTTGTGCAACATTAAAAAAAACCAACACACTTTCGTAAAAATTTCGAGCTTTTTAATTCGATTTCCTAGATTTATTTTGAGCGTGCGGTTTTTTAGCCCATTAAATTTTAATATAACTAAGTTTTTTAAGATTTCTTTGATGAAGGTGTTGCTAATTTCCTCCATATAAAAAAATCGTCGAACACACTTCGTATGGAAGAAAATAGCTGACATCGTCGACAAAAAAAATTGCCAAGTTCAACGGTAAGTCCCAGCTACTTTAAACTTGCACTTTATTATACTAAAATTGAATGGGCTAAAAACTAAAGAATATTAATAAAGCTCGAAATTTTTACGAAAGTATGTTGGTTTTTGGATGTTTCGCAAAGATTTAATCTTGGGTTTATACAGTTTTTCTTAAAGAATACATTATATTTTATAAACAGATAATTAAAATTAAAGAATAATAAAATAAATAGTAAAATCTTGTCAATATGTGAGTGCCGTAAAGGTATTATATTTAAGAAAATCTCTTCTTATAACTAACGAAGACTTTGTTTCTATATGAAGCTGACTTCGACATTTTGTTTTAATAAAACTTAGTATCGAAAAGTTTCTTTAAAAATTTGCCTAGGCTATATTATACTGGTTCGTTCAAGCCATTTTTCAAAACTTACAAAGGTAAATACGAACAGGCGAACAAAAGAGAATACAAAAAATTTCTTGCTGGGAATTTTCAGAGCTATATATTTTTAGTATTGATTACAAAATTGTACTAAAAAGTACTGCGTAGTAGGAAAGTATATTGTAAATGAAATTGTATCAAACAAGTACAATTGTACCAAAAATGCCAACACTGTTCTGTATACACACTTTTTTCTTTTTTACTTTTTTACTCTTATTTTATCTTTCAGCTTCGCTAAATATACTTCTACCAACGCTTGGCTTACCAAATTTACGCCAATTGATAAAATTTTGCGATTTAAATTCATTTTCAATAATGTAAATAACGACTCGTGTTGAATCGAAAATCGCCTCGTCTGAATAGGGATGGCAACTTTTTCACTTTCAACTTCTCATTCAACTTCGAATTCAACTTTTGTTGCCTGTAAAATCGCCTCGTGCGAATGCCCTATATGCACAACGAATACCCCTTCTGGTTTACTAGACGACTGATAAATAAGATTAAGCTTAAGGCAGCACATGTTCACTATAAGAAATATAAATCTAGTTTTACCTACAGAAGATTTTCTGCTCTACGGAGCGAATGCAAAACACTAAGCGCAACCTGTTACAGGAACTGTTGCTGGCATTGAAAGCAGTATCAGGACTAACGCAAACAAATTTTGGAATTATGTGAAGAATAAAAGGCGTAATGACATTAATATACCTTTTACCGTAACATGGGGGAGTCACACAGCTAGCAGTGGAGTTGAAGTAAGTAACCTCTTTGCGTCATTCTTTGAAAGCCCGAGGATTAGCCATGGGGAAGTAGACACTTTGAACGTACCGAAAGGTGATGTAGATCTAAGTAACATTGATGTCTGCTATGATGATGTTTATACACAACTTTTAAAGCTGAACGTCAAGGAGCTGGTCCAGATGGACTGCCGAATTTGTTTTTGAAAAATTGCGCTATCGGCCTCTGTGAACCAATCACACATATCTTTAGTAAATCCCTGCAAACTGGTGTGTTCCCCGCTGTATGGAAGATATCTTA
>NW_016158208.1:44863-63415 GCF_001687245.7 Rhagoletis zephyria | reverse complement strand
TTTTTGATCTGTAATTCAGACACATACATGCATATGTATATTTCACAATTTTTTACAACTTCCAGTTCAATTGACTTACTTTTTATCCATTATAGTACCACTTTCTTATGTAAATTTTATAAACGCAAACTCCAACGACTATAAAACAGCAATAGAAGGATGAGCGATTAAAAAGTATTCACAGTCGCTAATTGAGCGACTAAGCGACACTCGCAATAGCATCGATAATCGATAATCGCTTAATAGTCGTTTATCTACTGCCAATCGACATTCGCAATAGGGGTGTTATATTAGTCCCATCCACAAATCCGGACTGAAGTCAGAAGTATGTAATTACTGACCAATTTGTATCTAATCGTCGCTAGCTAAACTCTTGGAAAAAATGGTATTGCCCTGCATGTCCTTCGCATTCAAGAATATCATAACTACCAGGCAACACGGATTTACATGTGGTAGGTCGACATCCACTAATCTATATCAATACGTCACCTATATTTTGGATAAAATGAATGGCAATAAAGATGTACACGCAGTATATACAGACTTCAGTAAAGCTTTCGACATGGTGTACCACAACATACTACTTGATAAACTTGTTATGTATGGAGTAAAAGGGAATGTTTTAAAATGGTTTCGATCTTACCTGTGTGAAAGATATCTGCAATTCAGAGTGAATGGCTATATTTCTAGTAGTTTCGCTTCTACTTCTGGAGTTCCGCAAGGATCACATCTTGGACCAATTCTGTTTAATATCTTCATAAATGACATTGCTAATGAATTTAAGTCTGAATATCTGCTCTATGCAGATGATTTAAAGATATATAGAAAGATAACCAGTGATGAAGACGTTGTTATGCTGCAGCATGATGTTGATAAGATCCACGACTGGTGTACAATGAATAAACTCTATTTAAACAATAGCAAATGCGCTGTTATGTCCTACTCCCGTTCGCGTGAACCGCATACACCTGTATACTGGCTGAACGGTCAACAATTACAGGTGGTCACAACCATTAAGGACCTGGGTGTAATCGTTGACAGTGAACTAAGTTTCGCCAGCCATATAAACAACATAGCACATAAAAACGAGCACACAAAACCGAAATCCGTACACTCTCATCCGACTGTTTAATGCAATGGTAAAACCAATCATTGGGTACTGCTCTATAGTTTGGTACCCGTTCACAGACCAGCTTGTCAATAGACTGGAGGCTCCTCAGCACAAATTCTGCAAGTATTTGTCATACTTTTTAAGCTCTTCGGATGTAACCACGAACACCAATGAAGTCTACAAACATTTCGGAATCAGTAGCCTAATGAGCAGAAGGCAAGCTGCCGACCTGTCCTTCTTCTACAAAGTAATCAATGGTCACATTTGTTCACCTGGATTTCTTGAGCAATTTGGGTTCATTTGCCCCAACGTGGGCCTCAGAATCAACCGCCAACTCGAAACAACAAGGACTACAAAGAACTACATATTGCACGGGCCTAATAATAGAATCGCAAGACTTGTAAATGAACATTGCTCTACTTTAAATTTCTTCGGAGGAACTCATGCGCTTTTTATGAAAAACGTGAAGGATCAACTACTTCTTACTTGAAACATCACACACAGCTTTACGATAGTTCACTTGTTATAATAGTCTTTTTACATTGAATTGCGTCATTGTATTGTTTAATGTGTTAAATTATTACATTAGTACAAAGCCGATTGGCGTTAAACGTAAAGCATTAATAAATTAAATTAAAATAAACCTCAATCGTCTAATTCTTGGGGGAGTATATGTAGGGTATTTTACCTGTATGAAAACAAAAAAAAAATCGACCGTGTAAAGGCAGCTTAAATAACGTTCAAATTAATGATCACCTTTGAGATGGAAAATACCAATAACCATTTCATAATTTCGAAAATTATTCCATTTATATTTGTTCTTGCATTTTCCACATCACCTGTGAGGTATGCTTTTAAGCGCGTTACCGATTTTTTTTAAGGTGCTCGGTTCGCCAGGAGGCCTATTTTCAACTTTACAACTTAACTTAAAAAGAATAAAAACTAAAGCATGCAATATATAAAGAAAATTAAAAATTGTCTTACATCTAGTAAACATAAAAGTTGCACAAACTAAATTCATTATCCGTTATAAAATAAAATTAAATAACACAATTCAGTTGAAGTGTATACATATGTACAGGGTGTCCCAGAAGTAACCTGCCAAACTTGAGGAGAAGGTAGGCGGGGGGTGAGCCACCTGATAAACAAAAATTTTTCAGGTAAAAGTGTCACCGTTTTTGATATATTAAAATTTGTTTGAATTAAAAAAATCGTGCCTTTTCATGTATTTTCTTTAACTGCATCTACAAACAAGAATATACTTAGTAAATTTTTTATGAAAAATACTTCCAGATAGTTGCTTCTCCATATTCAAATGCAATGTGGTAAAAATATATTAAGGAACCATTATAAAATTAGGACTATTTTGAGATTTTTAACTTTTTGATATTTTTTCCCCCAACTTTGACTATCTCTTTACATTACATAAAAAAATTGCTCATTTAATAAATATTTCAGAAATGTGCCACTCTTACTATTTCGAATAGAAAAAAAAGTTATAGCCGCTTTTGTGGGTAAAGGACTGAGATACGCTAGAACGTATTTAATAGATTTAAATTTAAGTTGGTCTTGTTACCGACCAATGACATGCTAAATAGTGCAAAGGTACATTATTACTTGCTCCTGACATTATATTGTGTTACTTACCGGGATTCGGACTAGAGTCAATAACAAGGGCTATATCTATCAATATTTTTTGTGAAATAGAATATACATGAGTTGTTTGAAGAAAAATTTATTCATTTATTAATAAAATATGCTCAAATTGGCGACCTTCTACTCTAATACAAGCTCGGCACCTTTTAAGAAAATACGCTTTTAGAGATCCTAAACTCAATTGGGCTATCTCAGCAGCAGCTCCATTTATTTGTTCCCGAAAATGCTCTTCGTTTTGAATTATTTTTGAATAAATTTTGTCCTTAAGACAGCCCCAGTAGAAAAAATCGAATGGATTCCGGTCTGGCGATCGAGAGGGCCACGTGATTGGCCCGTATCGTCCAATCCATCGGCGAGGATTACTTTTGTCTAAATGAGCTCTTACCTCACGCCCGTAGTGAGCAGTGCATCCGTCATTTTGCTGCCATAGTCTTCGCCGCAGGTTTAAGGTTACATCTTCTAAAATAGTTGGAAGCCGTTCCTGAAGGAACTTTAAATAACTGTGGGAGTTGAGCGTTGGCGGCTGTTCCACAGGACCCAATATCTGACAATTACAAATACCGCACCATAAATTTATTTTGTACTGGTACTGCGAACGATCTTATCTCATTTCGTGAGGATTGTCTATCTGCCAACTGTGAAGGTTATGTAAATTAAAATAACCATCACGTTTGCATGATGATTCATCGCTCCAAATTATGTTATTAAAAAAGTTGGGGTCTGATTCATGCATTCGCAACATTTCACGGCAAAATCTAACCTTCGGCAGGTAATCTCTTTCTTGTAGAGCCTGAACACATTGAATGTGGTAAGGGTGGTATTATAAAGCTTTGTGAACTGTAGTTTTTGTTATTCCAGTCCGTCTTTCTATCATTCTCACTGAAGTCGATGGACCTAGTTCCACTTCCTCTAACACAACTTTAACATCTACCATTGCAGGACGTCCTGTCTCGCCGCCACGCCTTCCAGGTATGCGACCTTAAAAAAGTTAAAAATGATAGTTAAAAGAAGAATAGCTTCAAACAAGAAAGGTGTTAAAATTACTTACCTTCAGAAATTTCTCTATGGGTGCGGGGGAATACGTCACGACCCGGATGCCGACGATTTGGGTATCGCTCTGCATAGTCTTTGAGCAGCTCTGGCATTACAGCAAACTTCACCGTAAATTTGGTGAATATCCGCATATTCATGCGACGTATACTGCGTGTTCTCTGTCATAGTATTAATAACACAATGTTCGAAGGGTCCAATTTCACAAAATCCACTTTCATTATTTTCGGTAAGTAACACAAAATAATGTCAGGAAAAAGTAATAATGTGCCTTTGTACCATTTAGCATGTCATTGATCGGTAACAAGACCAACTTAAATTTAAATCTATTAAATACATTCTAGCTTGTCTCAGTCCTTTACCCACAAAAGCGGCTATAATTTTTTTTTTTTCTATTCAAAACAGTAAGTGTGGCACCTTTCTGAAATCTTTATTAAATGAGCAATTGTTTTATGCAATAAAGTTATAGCTCAGTACATTTTTTTTTTCACCAGAGATAGTCAAAGCTGGGGAAGAAAATATCAAAAAGTTAAAAATCGCAATATAGTCCTAATTTTATAATGGTTCCTTAATATATTTTAACTACATTGCATTTGAGTATGGAGAACTATCTGAAAGTATTTTACATAAAAAATTTACTAAGTATAGGCTTGTTTGTAGATGCAGTTAAAGAAAATACATGAAAAGGCACGATTTTTCTTTAATTCGAAAAATTAAAAAAATTTCAAAAACGGCGGTGCTTTTACCCGAAAAATTTTTGCCTTCTCAAGTTTGGCAGGTTACTTCTGGGACACCCTGTATGTACATATTTACAAAATGTGGTCTGTATGCACCCACAGTAAGTTCCCATAAAACCTAGTCTAAATTTAGAACTGAAAAAAACGAGCAAATGGGGTCGAACACTACTAGCTTTAAAAGCATAATTAGGAAAATGTTTGAAGAGCTGAATCTGTATTGCAATAATAAAAATAACAGTGCATAAATTGGAAAAATGGTTCTTGTTTTGCTTTATAATTTTTGGGAATATTGGTTTAGATGGAATTTTTTTATTCGTTTGGTTTTTCAGCTCATTAATGATGCCCCCAGGGTTGCATTTACTGTCTATGAAAATATTTCATGAACCCTTCCAAAATTAGCTCCGAGCGACTAAAAGTTGGTTAAGCTTAAATGAAATAGTTTTTTATTAAATATTTATTCCTAAGACATAACTTTGTCGGGCGTTGGTGCTGACGTATATAGAGTTAATGCGTTAGAGAGAGATAAGTATACAAGCTCAACGCGCTAATTTAGGTATACTTGTATGTATATACCTGTTACTCGTCTGGCATATACTCCAAATGCGAGAATAATGACAATTATAACTTATTTGGATTCATATTTTAGCTAAATATTATGTCGTCGCCTGGATAAAAGATTGTCACAAAGTACTTTCGGTAACTCACGATTGTAGTTTGGAATGCATTTTCTCAGAAACACGACTACAGATCTTCTCCAAAATGTCGGAGAATGCTATGTACTAGTTCACGAAATTCTTAAATTATCTTATTTTTTTTGTTTAGTGTCAACCATTTATGAGTTTAATAAAATTTTGTCATATACATTTGTCAAAAAATTTGCAGTCAGTTTTAATGATATACGCAAAAATGTGATAACAATTTTTTATAAATTAACGATACTTTTTACTAATCAGCCTAATTGTGAGTTTCCCACGAACAAAATTTCAACACAACAATTTTTTCATCCACCTGTAGTGAATACACGCAAACGAAAAGTGAAAGTGACCCGGTTCTAGAAAATGAAACTCATGATAAGGCTGAATATGTCGGAAACTAAAGAAGAACAGGTAACTCTATTTGAAAGATCTTGATTAGTTTAGTACGACAGCAATACTAACGCAATTTGTACCAAATAGCCGAAAACATTTTAGTCAATTACTTGGAAACTAAAGAATATATCCAAAAACCAGTTAACAAAAAATCGAAATATCTTACTTTAAAATATATAACTGCATATATAATTACAAATTGTCAAAATGACGCTTCCGGCAATTTTCCATACAAGCGACGATATTTGAATGTTACTCCCATAATTTCGAGCCTGTATGTAAATTTTCTGGAAAAAGTTAAAAAACATATTCATCTGCTGAAAAGATATTTTCGCAGATTCATAATTTATTTAAAGTAAATCTATCAGCCCTATCTCCAATTTCATGTGAATAAATCTCTCCAGTGCTTAAATAATTTTCACCACATTAAATAGCTGCACATCACCCTAATTGCCGAAAAAGCGTTGCTTGCAACACTAGTCCTTTATGGGGACCAAATTTTGTGAAAAAAAAAAAAGCTAAGTTTGTTTACTGGATATACTGAGGTGTTAACCGCTTGAAAAATTGTCGCTGAATGTAAGAAAACAGTATACTAATAAGAAATGAAGTTTACAAAAGAAAAGGGTACGTTCAGTGAGTGAGTGCGTTCACAAACCAGTGTTGTCCAATGTATCGACTTTGTTTGGTACAATGTATATTTCAACACTTCCACTCATTGTTGCAAACAAAACGAAAACTTATGATGTCAACTCCATCAAACCACAGAGATATTTATGTCGACTCTTATTCAACGGCTTGGTAAGAATGTCCGCTATTTGTTCATCAGTGCTAACATATCCCAAGTCGAAGCAACCATCTTGATACCTTTCTCTGATGAAATGGTATTGAACATCGATGTGTTTTGTTCTTTTGTGGAACACCGGATTTTTAATCAGATGTATTGCGCTCTGATTATCCATATACAATTTTGCATCCAAATCTGATCTCAATAACCGTCCAGCCATGAGGCCCTTTAACCAGACCAGCTCCTTTATTGCTTGACATGCCGCAATATACTTAGATTCTATTGAAGATGTTGAAACAGATTGTTGCCTCATTGATGTCCAACTAATGACACCGCAGCCAATGCTGAAAACACAACTGCTTGTTGATCTTCTTGTTGCACTATCTCCAGCGTAGTCAGCATCGCTATATCCAACCAGATTCAGTTGAGTATCGCTTTTATAAAGGATACCCATTTGGATTGTGCCCCTCACATACCTCAGAATGCGCTTGGCTGCATTCACATGAGCTGAAGTTGGCTTCTCGAGATACCGACTTACAACGCCGACGGCATAACTTATATCTGGACGTGTCCCGGTTGCCAAATACATTAAGCTTCCTACTGCTTCTTGGTAGGGGTAGGCTGTGTCTCCCTCGTCATTTACGAAATCGCCTAGATTCTGATTGTGATCCATTGGTGTTGACACAATTTTACATTCCATCATGCCAAACCGATTCAATATTTTCGTGGCATAAGCACCCTGGTGTATGTGTATTGATCCATCTTGAAGCTGTTGAACCTCGAGACCCAAAAAACGATTCACATCCGAAACCTTTATCACGAACCTTTCGCGTAGTTGTGAAATGATTGCATCGACTTCACCTTTGTCGTTGGTTACTATTAAACCATCATCCATGTAAATTGCAATTACTGTCATTGCACCCTCTTTGTAGAGAGTGAATACACATGCGTCCAAATTGCTAACTTTGAAGTTGTATTTACGGAGAAACGACGTAAATTCCCCGTTCCAGCACCGTGACGCCTGCTTCAGACCATACAAACTTGTATTCAATTTACATACACGCCCACTGCCATCGTTATATCCGACCGGTTGTCTCATGAAAATATGTTTTCAGGTTTCCATACAGGAATGCAGTCTTGAGGTCAAACTGCTTTAACTGCATTTTATTCATTGTTGCCAATGATAAAATTACGCGAATCGATGTGTACTTAACTACGGGGCTGAATGTTTCATCATAGTCCACACCATATTGTTGCGTGAAGCCACGAATTACCAAACGAGCTTATCTTTCGATTTAACCATCTGTATTCTCTTTCAATTTGAATACCCAGCGATTGTCGATAACCTTTTGCCTTTCAGGTGATTCAACCAAATCCCAGGTGTTGTTCTAGATTAACGAATTGTACTCTTCCTCCATTGCACGCTTCCACTGCTCTGCATTTGTCGATTGCATTGCCTCTTCATATGGTACCGACTCAATCACGGTCGCAGAACGGCTTGATTTCTTGTCGTAATTCATACCTTTGGTTGTTTCTTTGGCCTACGTTGTCTTCTTGTGCATCTTCAAAATGATCATCATCGCTGGTAACAGCTTCACTATTTGGTGTTTGATGCCGAACAATTACCTCCTCTTCACTATAGGAGATGTCTCGAATTACTAACCTTTTTGAATCAACTTCATGGAAACGAACATCACAGCTGAGAAAGATCTTTTGGTTCTCTGGATCCTATAAGCGAAAATTCTTGATGGTGGGCTAAAAACCAACTAAATGCACCTTTTTTTGCCTTTGGATCCCACTTCTTCGGACCCTTTTGCGCTGGAACTTGTACAAAACATTCAGTTCCAAAGATCTTGATATGACCCAAGTATGGTTTGCGACCAAACCACTTTTCGTATGGTGTGCTGCCAATACACTTTCTATTTGTTGTACGATTCAACAAATATGTAGCTGTTCGTATCGCCTCAGGCCATAAAAACTTGGGACAACCCGCTTGCAATTAGCATGGTTCTTGCACTTTCCTGAATGGTTCTATTTTCTCGTTCTACTCGGACCATTCTGTTCCGGGGTATATGGTTCAATTTGAATGCCTTCATCGCTGAGTAACTTCTTGACCCTTTGTTCACAAATTCCGTCCCATTATCAAAACGAACGAATTTAATTTGAGCACCATTCATATTGCGTGCCATGGGGATGAACGATTTTAAACATTCATATACCTTATCCTTGGTCTTCAGCAAATACGTAAATCGAAAGGTTGTTGCTTCGTCTTTAATCAAAAAATAATAATTGTAGCCGCCAATTCCACTCTCTTCCATGGGACCGCACACATCCATATGTAAATACTCCTCCGTAACCGATGAACATTGTCGTTGAGGCAATCTTTTATGTGTTGATCTGGACATTTTACCGAATTGACAGTCTTCGCAGAAAAAGTTTTCGCTGTCCGACAGCTCGACACCCATTACTAGACCATCTTTACACATCTTTTTGATAGACTCAACATTGATATGACCCAGACGACGATGCCAATGTTGAAGTGATACAGCCGCTACATTCGCATATTCATCTATGCGCAAACGAAAATCCATTCGGAGCTGATTCATTTCGTTAAGCTTACCGGTTGCAACAACTCTGTTAGCTTTGTCGATTATTCTGCAACCATTTTTGTCGATTAATACAGTTGAACCTTTTTCCGTAATAATGCAGTTACCCTTGCATCGATTAGAATTGTGGCAATTCCACGCATTTCTAAGCTGAAGCGATCGGCTAACTTGACCGTTTTATTTCCGGTGTAATATTTTAACTCTGTAAACCATTCACGACGGGAAGTTGTTGTTGTAGTTGTAGCGGCTACAACAACCCCGC
Organism: Rhagoletis zephyria; assembly: GCF_001687245.7. Classification (NCBI taxonomy): domain Eukaryota; kingdom Metazoa; phylum Arthropoda; class Insecta; order Diptera; family Tephritidae; genus Rhagoletis; species Rhagoletis zephyria. Next base: position 54,121 of record NW_016158208.1, on the reverse strand, counting down.
GCAGATCGGTTGATATCTCAGTCGTGGTCGTGAGTTCCACTAACGGCAGCCCCAAGAAGCGTGCAGCCTCTACGGGGTCGGTCCATAGGGACAACGTCGTTAGGGTTGTCGGGTTTTCCGGGCATGCGAAGAGATGTTTCGAGTCGTGAGGGGTCTCCGCATGCCGGACACTCATTTGGCACATCCTAATTTAGTCTACTCAGGTATGAGTTTAACCTGCTGCAGTAGCCAGAGCGAAGTTGGGCTATTGTTGTTCTTGTCTCCCGAGGCAGATGGAGCTCCGTCGCGTCAATGTCCGGTGTTGGTGTGCCTAGAACGGCATTCACGGGTCTAGAGTCTACTTAACTCGAGACCGAGTCCCTGTGAATGCCGTTCAGGGCCTGTCGGTATGCTGACGGGTCCAGAGGCTGCTTAATGAACCTCTGGACTTCGTCCGTCAGTTCATATAGTTGCCTCCTGACGTGTCTAGGCGAGGGCTCCTCTGCAAGCAGCTGTCTGTTTGGGTGGCCGCATCTGTGACTCCCAACCAGAAACTGCTTGCAGAGCATTATGTTATGCTCCCTAATTGGGAGCATTTTCGCCTCGTCATGGAGGTTATGTTCGGATGACATCAGGAGGTATCCGGTCGCTGTCCTGAGTGCGGTGTTCTGTGCAGTCTGTAGCTTCGGCCACTGCGTCCTACTAGTCCCCGGCGACCACACTGGTGCTGCGTAGTTTAAAACCGGCCGGCCTATTGCCTTGTATGTTGCCAGCAACGTTTCTTTGTCTTTGCCCCAAGTACTGCCGGCTAGCGACTTGAGGACTTTGTTACGGTTCTGTACTTTGTTGACAATAGCGGTTGCGTGCGCAGAGAAGGAGAGCAGGCTGCCGGATGTTACTCCGAGTATTTTGGGGTTATTCACCGTCGGAATTGGTGTATCATCGACGTGGATTCCCAGCGGTAGCCTGACCTCCTTCGTGCAGGTGGTGAACAAGGTCGCAGAGGATTTCGTAGGGGATAGAGCTAGACACTTTGCTGTGAAGAAGCGAGAAAGATCGGAGAGATATCCGTTTACTTTCGAACACAGGCCATCAATTCCATTCCCAGTCGCCATGATCGAACAATCGTCGGCATAGGAGACAATCGAGACTCCCTCTAGTGGTTGAGGGAGCTTTGAAATATAAAAGTTGAACAGTAGCGGGGAAAGGACACCACCCTGTGGAACCCCCTCCCCTGTTTTATTTTTCTAAGTTTGCTCGATTTGTATCTAAACATTACCGACGAGTGTCGACCACTAAGATAATTTGCCGACCACCGTTTGAGCCTCTGTGGGAGAGAGGAAGCCTCTATATCTTCTAGTAGCGTGGAATGGCTGACAGTCTCAAAAGCTTTTGACAGGTCCAACGCTACTACAATCGTTCTCTCACAGGGACGGTTACGGTTAAGGCCAAGTTATCTGAGTGTTTACGGCGTTGTGCTGTTGTTGTACTGTGCACTTTACGGAAACCATGCTGATGCTTCGCTGGGATCAGTCAGGTGGTTCGTGAAATACGGGAGCAGCAGGGCCTCAAGTGTCTTCGCTACCGGGGAAGGGGTGTTATCGGTCGATACGAATCTCCTTGTTGCAGTTTGCCTGGTTTGAGCAGTGGGACCACTTTCCCCACCTTCCAGATGTCTGGGATGATGAGAGTGGCCATAGACGAATTGAGGACCTCCGTTAGGTACGCTACTCCCGCAGGACCCAAATTTTTCAGCATCAGTATGCATATTCCGTCGGGACCGATGGCTTTGGAGGATTTCGCCTTCCCGATGGCCACCTGAACTTCACCGCAAGTGAAAAAAAAGGGGGGCACAATTTGTTGGCAGTTTGTGCAGCCTTCTGGTCACTCGACGCTTGGTTTTGTCCACCGGAGGATGCAGTATGAACTGCCGGCTAAAGTAACTCGCGCATCGCTCCGGGTCCGACGAGGCATAGTCGCCGAAAGAAATTTCGACTCTGTCGTCGTGCTTCGTCGGGTTGGACAGTGACCTCACAGTTGACCAAAGCTTACTCACACCAGAGGTGAAGTTACAGGTCTTCAGATGTTCTTCCCACTTCTTCCGCTTATGTACGTTCACTAGTTGCCGAATCTCCGTGTTGAGATCCCTGATACGGGGATCTCCGGGATCGGCCTGACGAAGGCTGTCACGCTCATCGGCAAGAACAGCCGCTTCGGCAGGAAATTTGGAAATTTTTTGTCCTTTGCCCAATTTCCGGTCTGGCCACATGCATTGCATTTGGTTTTCTTTTTTAAATCGTTTATGTTAAATTTTGATTTTGGTTTCAATTCAGTTTTTCGTTTATACATTGCTGCAAATGCTGCATCTGATGTGGAGACTTGTTCTCCGCTAATGCGGTTTAAATTGTCCTCTTCTAACTGCAGTGATGACATCAACGTATCAAGTGTGCGGGTGTCTTTGGTATTATACCAACCCGTTTTGCAGTTGTTGAATTTAACCGGCAGACTGCTAATTATACGCACCATTTTCAACGTGTTCGACAATTTCTCGCCTTGCTGCTCGATTTCAGATGCCAACTGGTTCACTTTGGCAAAGTATCCGGCGACGGGTTTCATCATCCGCCATTTTGAGCGAGAAATATTCTTCGTAAAGTGTCATTATGCGAATTGCGGAATTCTTTTCGTAGACACTGCTTAACTTTTCCATCATTTCTTTTGCGTGTTGCATGCCAATACAAGATTTGCACGCACTGTGTCTATTGATTGAATTATAGCGTTCATTGATTTTCCTTCATTTCGCTCATATTGCTCTTTCTCCAGGTCTGGAGCGTCTTGTGCTGGTACTTTTCCTTGTATATTGTCGGTTAGACCACGTGCGCTAATGTACGCGGTTATTTGAAATTTCCATAGCCTATAATTTGAACCATGTCCGACGAAGTTAGTTTCCTCTCTTTTCCCTGCAAAAGAATCCATTTTTAAATAAGAAATTCAAGGCAAAATATTTGAAATAAATATACGACCATATTTTCGTTTTTCTTGGAATCCACTGTTTCGTCTTGCTTTTCTTGTAATTCGATGACGGCGATCGAATATACTTTTAGTGTATACCGTACGATAACTGGACGTATCGGGTAACCGTGACTTGCGAATATTGCACACAATTGTGAAATACACCTGTTGTTTTACGGCGAAGATTTAAATTAATTTTCCACCACTATTGTTTTTTTTTTTGTTTTCAAAACTCTGTATACTCAGTCTAAATTTATTTCGATGCAAAAACTTTTCCATGTACGCTATGACGAGACGACTTGATGAAAACAAAGTTGTGCATACACCTAGTACGGCTCGACGACGTGATCTGATGTTAATTTATTAATTGGAAGCTTCTTGGTCCATAACCTGTTGTAGATTATTGAGAATAGCGCAGATTAAGCCAATAGGTAAATGATATGCGAAATAAAATAGTAGACTTTTTATTTGAGAAAATATAGTTCGCTTTTATGGAACGTTTCTTTAATTGGTGTTAACCGCTTGAAAAATTGTCGCTGAATGTAAGAAAACAGTATACTAATAAGGTCGGTGTTATGCAGAAATTTTGTTTGGCAAACTGCGTGCAATTGTTGTTGCAGCAAACTCGGGGAGAGCGAGTTTGGCGACTCTCACAGCAAACTAATTTTGTTTGGTCAAACTCCAGCAAATTCGGTGTTGTCATATACAAAAATTTTAGACAATTGTTGCTACACACAAAAATTGCCGTGATACCGAAAACCAGAGAACTGAATTTATGCTGTAGGAGCTTCAAAGATTAGGGCACAGTTAATTGCCTATACGATATCATAAAAAATATATTAATTGTGTGCGTTATGTACATCTGAAATTCTCATTTCGTGTTGGCAATAGGCATGAAAACCATAATGAACGTGCAACCCTGTGCCAAACTCGACATAACCACCTCCGAGCAAACTAAGCAGCCGCCATTTAATTTGGCANATGTTTCCGCAAGGGTTGCGCACGTGGATTACGCAACGAATTACGAAAATTCGGGTTCTAGAATAAGCGTGTTAATAAAACCCAATGGACTCTTCGTCCAACAATGTTATACTAAGCTCCGAAAAGCTACACTGACGTATAAGCGCGTAAGTGGTGTCGATTCGTGTAATTTACAAAATTTAAACCGCTTACTAGTAAACAATACCGGTTGTCTGTAGTTAAGTGGTATTTATTTTGAAACGAAATAACAAAAAGTATTCTCAAACAAATCGGTTGTGTATTTTCTCTTCTAAGCTGTCTAAATGCAGTGTTCTACTGCAAATCTCTCTTACACGAATGCATAATAAAAATAAAGATTATTATACGTATTCTAAATTAAGAGACTTAAAATATTTTGTATCAAGAACATTTCATTGTCCTAAGTGGTCTAAGTAATAATGCAATACGGAGAGTTACTGAGAGAAGTATTGGTTTAATTTTTTTCTCGATATTCAAAACCCTTTCCATTATAAATCTTTTTCGCTAATTTTTATTAAAAGTATGGCTCATTCTATGTATAACAAAAACCATATAAATCAATGTTCCAAACTTTTTACAAAATTCGCAAAAATTCAGCGAATTAAAAAAATGGCCATTAAACATCTAACATTTTAATCAGATGGAAGAAAACGAGCGACACCATGAGCGAAAAGAATTGTTGTAACCCAACGGTAAGTCATAGCCATTTAACACTTGCACTTTATTACATTGAAATTGAATGGGCTACAAAACTGCATACTCAAAGATATTCAAAAAAGATTAAAAAGTTTAAAACTTTGATAGCCATTTCTTTCTTGTTATTGAATGAGCTATATTTTAAATAAAAATTTACGCAAAAGATTGGAATGGAAGACATCAAATATCACATAGAGTGCTCACGAACTTCCCTCTATCAATAATCACAATGTCATCCGCATAGCCTTGACAGCTGATGCCATTATCAGTGAAAATCCGTAGAAGTTCGTCCATTCTTAGAATTTTTCTTAAAATCCGTTGTTGCAAAATTTTGTTGAATTTTTCAAATTTTTTTACGAAGTTTAAAATCTGTACCTATATGGTTTTTGTTAGATACTGAGATGGATTTTAGTAAAAAAATAATAAACATTAAACAAACAAAAGAAAAATAGCCAAAATTTGTCAAATTGTCGTTAACATACATCAGTAAATAAAGTTTAGGTACAGCGAGTTTTTTGCAATACGGGCAACTATTTTTTAAATATTTTACTTTTCGCCAATTTTTTTATAAACATATGGTTAATTCTACAACAAAAACTAAAAAAAATCAAGTTCCAAACCATGTGTGAAATTTCTACAATTTTTCATTAAAGTTTTGCACTTTTTAATAACAATGTTTAGAAAAAATGTCACTAATTTTCTCCATAAAATAATGTTAGATCATTTTGTATATGGAGAAAGTGAGCGAAACCTCAAAATAAATTTGCCAAAAATCAATAGTAAGTCCAAGCTTCCGACGACTTGCACTTTATTGTACTAAGATTCAATAGGCTAAAAACTGCATACTCAAATTTTTTCTAAAGAGTATAATAAAAAAGTGCAATATTTTAGTGAAAATTTGCAGAATTTTCTTTAATTTTTCACTAGGTTTTGAACTCTGATTATTGAGGTTTTTGTTGTACAATTAACTAACTGTATGTGAAATTCAAAAATAAAAAAATAAACTAAAATGAAGTTGGTTTGCAATCACCAAAATCATTTATTTTAGACGTCATAGCTCGTTAACAACGGTGTATCATAATACCGCAGAGATGAATTGAAGCTAGTGCACGGTATAAGCCAACAAAGCGGATTGCCTCGTCCGAACACTTCAGCAAATAAATGAATTTTCCGCCGGTTTGGACGTAGGGCGCTTTTACCTTTCATTTGTACCACTTCTACTGCCGTTTCATCGTGCAGTATAGCGTGCATCTGATCGACCATTATAGCCAAGACGAAAAGACCAAATAGAGCAGATTCCAAAAGCAGAATAATACTGTGAAGCCTGCAAATATATATTTACATAAATATATAAATGTTTTTATTTGTTAACTTAATATATTTAAGTATACTTTTACATTCTTGTTTGCGTTTCCAGAGTAGATACATTGCAAATCGAGCAAGGATATATAAAACTGTAGGCCACCATTGAAACAGAATAAATGCAGAGTATGCCGACATAGAAAAGAAATTGAAGAAAAAATTTCTGATTTCTCTCGCCTACACAGTTATTAATCCAGGGACAATGATGGTCCATACGTCGTATGCAGCGCTTGCAAATGCGACAGTGGTGAGCGCGTGGTGGACGATAGGTCTCACAACGTGTACAAACAGTCCTAAAATGTTACATATATGTATATATGTACACATGTATGTAATATATATATCGCACGTCTAATAATGTAGATAATTACTTCTAAATGTAATTTTGTGTGAAAACGCAAAGTATAATCAATTCCCTGCAAACATATTCTGAGCGCTCCGAATATATGAGTCTGAAATGAGTCCTACAGTTTCAATACAAAAATTTGCCTCATAGATGAACCATTTAAGGCGGATTTTTAGGGTATGTACAATGGATATAAAAAAGAGAAATTCTATTTTATAAAAATATGGTATAATCTTGTGAAATATCCATACATATGTATGCACATTAGGGTGGTCCAAAATTAGTAAAGTTTGTATTTTCTGGGCAGACCTATAAAATATAGTTATGTACTATAAAAAAGGGTTAAATAAATAATTGGGTATTATTATTGGGAATATCCTGAAGAAAAACAGAGTTTTCGGATCGAAAAATATTGACTTTGAAGAACTTTATACCATTTCTACGAAAAGTGTTTTTTCTCATTTTTTTATATTATATTTTGTATTTTATTACATGGAAAACTTTGCTTTGAGCGACCTCTAAATATTTTTTGATTTCGGCCGCTGTGGTGTAGTGGTAAGCAGTGCGCGCTTCCACTCCGCAGCACCTGGGTTCAAACCCTGGTCAAAGCAACATCGCAAAAAAATATAGAAAAGAGGTTTTTTCTTAACAGCGGTCGTCCCTCGGCAGGCAATGGCAAACCTCAGAGTGTTTTTCTGCCATGAAAAACAGCTTCTCATAAAAATACAATAGCCGTTCGGAGTCGGCGTAAAACTGTAGGTCCCTCCGCTTTGTGTGACAACATCAAGGCGCACGCCACAATTCGGAGGAGAAGCTCGGCCAAACACTAACGTATGTGTAAAGCGCCAATCTATTATTATTAATATTAAAATTAAAAAAAGGGGTATTTTTTTCGGTATAGAACAATCCTAGGGGGCGAGAGCATTAAAATTCCGAGTTTACTTTTTCACATGTATTTTTGGACCACCCTAATGTGCACATATGTACGTATATGGGCAAATCTAAAAAAACAGGTACCCTTTGTGTTATTTAGCTTTATTTTCATTGTTGTAAACTGTATAAAGCTGGTCGCTTGTGGATATAATTCATAGTCATGTGCAAAAATTTAGTAAAATAGCTTCAAAACTGAGGTGGAGAAGCCAATCTGGTAAAATCAATCAAAATTTTTTCTCAAATTTACAACTTGCACAGCGTAATTTGAACCCAACTTATTCTTTTGTTTTCTATTTCAGCGATCTAAATGGTTATTCCTTGTCTAACTTTTGAAGCACTTGATGAAAATGAATTACAATTACATTTATCGTTTTATTAAGAGATTACGAATAGAATCATATACAAAACATAGGTGTGCCCACAAAATAAAAAATTAGACTTTTTTAAAGTGTACCTATTTTTTAGATTTGAAAAGAAGATATGTAGTTTCAATACATGATTCAATGAGGCGTATTCTGGTTTTCGTACGAATCGAAAACTTGAAATTTTTCTATAGGAAATAGGAAAATTTCAAGTTTTGACACTCCCTTAACTCCCTTACAAAAGCTTTGCACACACACACGAACCCGCACACAGTGCCTTGCTAAGGGGGCCGATTTTGTCTGTTTTTTTTTTTACTGTTTTCTGAGCAAACCTTTTATTATTGAATCATGGTTTCAATAAACAACTTTTTGACGGATACTGGGATTTTTGATGCTTCATAATTTGTTCATGTCGCTATCAGCGTAACATATTATATTATATTATATTATTATTATTATTATTATTATTTATTAACAATATTAAATAAATTAACAAGTTAATATAAATTTTGAGCATTAACTGCCAAGGCTATCAGCTCTACTTAACTGTAACAGAGTTATAGAAAAAGAAAAATGAAAATATATGAGAGAATTTTACAGAGACGGCTGATATATAGGTGCTTGGATGGCTTTGATAAAACTTGATGATGGAATTTATGTTGTCCTTTGTGGGATTACTAAGTAGTTCGACCCAGTTGTGTTTGAAGTACCGGCGTCTAGTTCCTTCAAGAGAAGTGCACTCGAAGAATATGTGTTTTAAAGTTAAATCCAATTGGCAGCGTGGGCAGGATGGTGTTGGGTTACCCAATAGAGGGTGTTCGTGGGTGCAACGCGTGTGACCAAGACGGAGACGCCAGAACATTTGAATGTGCACTTTAGAAATTGTTGTAGGATAAATTGGGGTTTTAAGTTCACGGTTTATGTTAGTGTAGTGATGATGGCTGTAGTTGTGCCATTTCTGCGTACTTTTATGCCGTAAGTGACGTAGGATAAATCTTCGTGTATCTATCTTTTCTACTGTATTGTCTGTTGTTGTTGTTGTTGTAGCGGCTACTAAGCCCCGTTCGGGGCGGTTCATCCATCAACGTTGTCGTCTATTTCAGCTAGGGGGAGGCCCAGGAAGTGTGCTACTTCCAGAGGGGCTGTCCATAGGGACAGGGGCGTTAGCTGAGTGGGATTCTCAGGGCATGTGAAGAGGTGCCGGGAGTCATGTGGCGACTCTCCACATGCCGGGCATTGGTGTTGGGCACATCCTCGTTGATTCTGCTCAGGTAGCTGTTGAGCCTGCTGCAATAGCCAGAGCGAAGTTGGGCTATTGTAGTGCGGGTCTCCCGAGGCAGACAAAGTTCTGTCCCGTCCACGTCCGGTGGTTGTGTGCCTAGAACGGCATTCACAGGGCGGGAGTCTACATAACTTGAGACTGATTCCCTGTGAATGCCGTTCAGGGCCTGTCGTTAAGTTGACGGGTCCAGAGGTTGTTTGATATACCTCTGGACTTCGTCTGTCAGTTCGTAAAGATGCCTCCTGACGTGCCGTGGCGAGGGCTCTTCCGCGAGCAGTTGCCCGCTGGGA
>NW_016158208.1:27061-41913 GCF_001687245.7 Rhagoletis zephyria | reverse complement strand
CTCCTCGATCTTGCTCTGGAGTCCGTTACAGTTAAATTGTAGCACCTTTGTGTGCCTTGGGAGACCGATTGTGATGTGTGGTGTTAAAGAGTTGTGTTGCCTGCCGGCCCCCTGCTGTACGTGCTGCAAAAGGGGGTGCTGCCTTGTGGTGGTGGTTGGCGGCGTCGCGGGGGAGGGATGCGACGGGGCAGCACAGCAGGGGCCCACATAGTCACTCGTCCAATCTCGTGTGTTGCGAAGTCCTGAGCACGCCCTAAAGTGGCACCAGCCGAGGCAAGAGTTGCACTTGACTGATGTCACGTTACGGTATATTCTGGACTGACAAACAGAGCAGATTGTCGGAGGGACTAGGAGTTGCCGGCGGCGGTGTGTGGGTGCTATTGGGTTTGTTTGTGTGTCTATTGTTGTTGTGTTGGGGTGTGGGTGTGTTGATTGTGTGCTGCCCAGGCGGGTGGTGGTTTGCCGTGGAGGCGGTCCGGTTCGCACAGCATGGGGCCGCGAACGACGTGGTCCATTGCCGGTGCGTACGTAGACCCGAGTCATTCCGGTACGTAGAACCGGCTGTCGTGGGAATGCTGTATTGTCTGTCGTTACAGGGGCTGTACATACTGACTTTGCGGCGAAGTCTGCTGCCTCGTTACCATGGATATCTATATGTCCAGGCATCCAAAATAATCTTATTTTCTGCTCGTTTTCGATAAGCATGTATCTAATTATGTTCACTGTCCTTGAGTTCGAAGTTGGATTTTGGACTGCTTTAAGGACCGATAGGCTGTAGTAGCAGATAATCACTTTAAAGGCTGTTTCCAACGCCATGGAGATCGCGTTACTTATAGCAATAGCTTCTGCTGTAAATGATGACAAAATATGTGAGAGCGTTTGCATTCTTAATATAAGCCCGTTTGTGTCCACGACAGCATAGCTACCGGGCGTATCCTTGGTTTTGGATCCATCTGTAAACCAGAGTACCCAATCGTCTGCTTTGTAAAACGTTCTCCGTTCTTGAAACTTTTGACGGAATACCGTAGCGGGAGTGTGACTTTTCCTGAGCGCAGAAAGCGTCATGTCGCAGGATGCTTTCTTAATGGCCCATGGCGGGTTTATTGTTAGGTATTTTCCTTGGTATATGGTAAGTCCAAGTTGGATGCGATGTCGAGGATTAAGTATAGTGCGGATGGGATTCTCGGCGTGTTATTGCTGAGCCTCAAGAGATTGACGTCGTTATTGATAACGGAGTTTAAGGGGAAAATTATTTTGGGTACCAACCTCGCGTGAATTTGATTAATTCTGTCTTCTAAAGAAGGCAATCCCGCTTCTGCCAGGATGTTTTTTATTGGTGTCGTTCTGTAGGCGAAGACGCATGCCCTAGCTGCTTGGTGGTAAATTGGGCTAAAGATGTTTATCGTAGATTTTGGAGATTTGCTGTAGAGATAAAGACCGTAATCTATCTTACTTAATATTAAAGACTTAGTTAGATAAGTTAGTGTGTTTATGTGTACCTGACATCTTTTACTAGAGAGGTATGTAATGAGATTTACTCTGGCAGCTAATGATTTTTTTTTTAACTCTAAGCAATGTTCTTTCCAGCGATAATCTTGGGAAAACACAATGCCTAACATTTTTAACTTTTTAACATTTTCTATTTCGAGGTTGTTAATAGATACTTTGTGGTTGCAATAATCGCATTTTCGTTTTCTACATATATGGAGACTCTTCGTTTTATCTAAATTTATTTTAACTCCGGAGAAGTCAGCCCATTCTAAGATTTTTTTAAGTATTTTCGAATGCCCTTTTTGTTTCGGCCACTTTGTTTCTTTTACAGAGAATATATAGATCGTCAGCGTATAGACAATGATCTACAGAATTGTTGAGTTTTATAATTTTGCTGATGTCATTGAACGCTATGGAAAAAAGAATGACGGACAGTGGAGAGCCTTGCGGAACTCCATTGTTTAGAGGATAAATATTGGAGAAGGAATTACCGATTCTTACTTTGAAACGCCTGTTCGACAAAAACGCTTTGACAAAGCTGAAAATTTTTGGCCCCACACCCCAGGAGTGGAGGCATTTCAGAACAACGTGTGAGCCGATGCGGTCGAATGCCTTTTCAAAGTCCACCGATAGAATGGATGCGTGTTGACGTGCTGATAGGGCTTTGCACATAGTGGTCGATGTGGAGGAGGGCATCAGTGCAGCCTTTTCCTGTTTTGAAAGCGACTTGGCGGCGGTCAATGAGTTGAAGTGACTCCATAAACTATGCTATGCGGTTAGCTATAATGCGCTCCAGAACTTTAGATAGGCAAGGAAGTAAGGAAATTGGCCTGTACCCATTTGTGAAGAGTGGTTTTTATTTAGTTTAGGTATGGGGATTACTGTTGCGATTTTCCAGTTTTGCGGGATAACAACAGAGTCAAAAATGGTATTGTAAAGTCTTAGAAGCCGAGATCTGCCCAAGCTAGATAGGGATTTTATCATTTTATATGAAATGCGGTCGAAACTCGGAGTTTTGCCTTTGGCTTTCCCCAGGCAAAAAGCTAATTCTGTGATAGTTATTGGAGCTTCGATAAGTTTGCCTTTTGGGTTTGTATTAAGGGGTGTAGCTGTTAATGTTTCTGTATGATTTTTTGAAAGTCTGAATTTGCTCGAGAAATTACAGTCCAGTGAGTACTCGGACCAGTCCGCGGCAAATTGGTTTGCGATTGTTTCTGGGTCGGAAGACGTTAAGTTATTGCAGGTTATCGTAATGATAGGTTTCGACACATTTCGGCTTCTAAGTCTATTAATACTACTCCATTGATTCTAATTGATTCTGTGAACTTTGCAAAGCTTTGTTTCTTTTCTATTTTCATTTATTTTGGAAAATTGGCATTGGCCTTTTTAAAACTAATTAAATTTTGTGTAGTGGGGTGGGCTTTGAATTTATGCCAAGCTTTCATTTTTTCTGTTCTGAGTTTAGCAAGTTCTTTACTCCACCAGGCCACGTTAGGTTTTTTTGCGTGAGTTGCTTGTGGGATAAATCGGTTTGCAGCCACTCGAATTGCTTTGGCGAAGTTTGCCGCGTCTTGATTGGAGGATAATGTGGTAGTTCGTGTTTCTAGTTCATTGTCTACAAGTTTTGTGAAGTTTGGCCAGTCTGCGTGCTCTAAGAGAAATTTAGGCAGGGATTTTACTCTCTGGGGATTGTTAGAGTTTAGCATTAACTTTATGAGGATGGNTGAAGTTTTCCGCATCTTGATTGGAGGATAATGTGGGAGTTCGTGTTTCTAGTTCATTGTCTACAAGTTTTGTGAAGTTTGGCCAGTCTGCGTGCTCTAAGAGAAATTTAGGCAGGGATTTTACTCTCTGGGGATTGTTAGAGTTTAGCATTAACTTTATGAGGATGGGAAAGTGGTCGCTATTATTCAGGTCATCAAGGATGCGCCATGAAGTAAGGGGTAGGAGGGAANAACTTTATGAGGATGGGAAAGTGGTCGCTATTATTCAGGTCATCAAGGATGCGCTGAAGTAAGGGGTAGGAGGTAAGGGGAACACAGGGAAATATCAATGTGGGTAAATGTGGAGTGGGTGGAGAAATGAGTCGCCCTACCATCATTCAAAACGCACAGATTCGTTTGTGTAATTGCATTTTCAATAAGTCGTCCGCGATGATTGACGCTGCTTGAACCCCATAAATTACTCCAACCATTGANTTGTGTAATTGCATTTTCAATAGAAAAACCCCGAGAACAACTATTGGTGTATTTACAGACAAAAAGATATTGATCAGGTCCTTGCTACAAAACGTTTGACTGGGCGGAATATATATAGACATTATTGTGATTTTCATGCCTATTTCGATCTCCAATGCTACCACCTGTAGTTGAGAAACTATCTGTATTCTTTTGTGAGGTATATGGTTTTTTACCAAAATACCAGTGCCTTGTTTTGCTTGCGTGTTTGATGTTGCGTTACGGTAAATAACCGGAGTAGTTTCTTGGGAGAATTGGGGTGAAATAGTTGTTGCAGTGGGTTTCCTGTATGGCGATTAAGAATGGGTTAAATTGTTTTATGAGCATCTGGAGTTCGGAATAATTGTTTATAAGACCTTTCATATTCCACTGGAGAATATTGAAGTCCATATCGACAGCAAGAGACATTCAATTTTGTAAAAAACAAGTTTTACAAAAATGATATATGTGTGTATGTAAGTACAAAAGTGTGTTCCAGATGCTTTATTGTGAAGTTAAGGAATGTATCAGGAATATTCTTGTGAAGAGTCCATGGACTCGTCTAAGCTTCTCCTATTGTTGACGTAATATTCATTGTTTTTTAAAAAGTTTTGGGTGAATTGTGAAATTGGCGATATATATGAAGAGAGATTTACATTTAAGTCGGTTGTATTCATTTGGGTTAAGTTATTGTGAGTGGTGGAGAGAGGGGTTGACATAGTTGGGGGGTTGCGGTAGTTGGGGGTAGAGGGGAGCTTGATGTATTATCATTCCCTCCTAGGTTGGTTGCAGTTGGTTTTTCAGTTGGGTTAGTTGTAATACTTTTTGAGGTTGTTTATAAAGAATTGTTATTTTTTGATATATTGCTAGGAGTCCCTGACCGTGAGGGAGCGGAAGCGGAATTTCTAGTCATATTGGCGTAAGTGGTTGATACTTGCTGGAATGGCTGTCTTTCTCTCTGTCTGCGTCGAGCTTCGCCAATACTGCATTTTTTTAGGGTGATAATTTTAAGTACTTCCTTGGCTTGGACGAATTTAGGACAGTTACTGTCGGAGGATGGGTGTTCTCCTGCGCAATTAGCGCAGAAAGTTCTTGTGCACTCTTCGTGAGAATGTGGGGGTAGGTTGCAGTTGTAACAAGCAGGGTTACTTACGCATCGTTTTAGGGTATGTCCCAATCGCTGACAGTTCTTGCAGCGCATAGGATTGGGGATGTATGGTTGAACTTTGACCTTGTACCATGCAACGTCTACAGACACTGGAAGGCGATAGAGGTCGAACGTCAACCATTAGGCCAGTGAAGACCGACTTGCCATCAACTTGTTGTTGTTGTTGTTGTAACAGCATACAAATTCCCCAAAGACTTTTTGGGGAGTGTTGCTGGAGTGACAGTCCTTGGCCAGATATAAATCTGGGTCGTTCCGGTTACGTAGACCCGACTGTCGTGGGAACGTGCCATCAACTTGTCGCGAAAACTTGTATACTCCGGTCACATTTTGGTTTTTCATTTCGCTGATAATCTCATTTTCAGGCACGTGTTTGAGGCAAGGTGCGTATATTACTCCTTTGACAGAGTTTAAGTTATCGTGTAGTTTAACATTTATTGGGCACAGGTTGGCCAAAGACTTGGCTCTCAAGAATTTTTCAGCGATACGGGCATTGCGGGTTAAGATTAGTAGATTACCATCTCTTATCTGCGAAATCGAATCTATTTCAGTCGATATGGCCTCGATGCATTTTTTAATGGCGAACGGACTTAGTTGTGAGAGGGAGATGTTGCTATCGGCAGAGGAAATTAATATAAATTTGGGGTTATTGTTTGGCGTGGATTTTTGGGGAAGCGGAAAATCATTTAGTTTNTTTGCGGGTTAAGATTAGTGGATTACCATCTCTTATCTGCGAAATCGAATCTATTTCAGTCGATATGGCCTCGATGCATTTTTTAATGGCGAACGGACTTAGTTGTGAGAGGGAGATGTTGCTATCGGCAGAGGAAATTAATATAAATTTGGGGTTATTGTTTGGCGTGGATTTTTGGGGAAGCGGAAAATCATTTAGTTTTACGTTAGCCTTTTTCTTTTTTTGCGGGTTCACGTCGTAGTCCGATAATTCGGAAAACCTGTTAGGAGGCCTATCCGTTGGCCACGGCATGTTAAAAATAAACGATTTACTTTTACTCAATAACTTTTTTGTTTTTAACTATGGAGTCAAAACACGTGGATAGTTTATGAGAAAGAAAATAAAGCGAATCTAGTGCAAAGCACAAGTTGATAACAATGGATAACAGTCCTTCACACTCTAATCACTGAGAAAGCACGTCTGACCGCTTTGAATGATAGTCGGCGACTGTGTATATTATATTATTTATTTAAAAGTAAATCAGTGAATTTCTAGATGGGAATTCTTTCACAGTTACAGGTCTATTCTGCGCTGGTAATAAAAATTTTATAAACGGTTAATAAAGTGGCTGGAAATTTTTAAACCCTTTTCGCATTCTGTGTACTCTTGTAACCGATAAGCTGGTAAGAAAGTATTGCCCCGCGAAATATGCAATGCCAGAATTTACAAAATTTTTCATAGCTGAATTGCTGAATATTTTAACTGCATTATCAACGTACCTAGAATCTCGGTTACAAGAACTGGTAACATTTTATGGTAATACGATTTTCCGGCTACAAAATCTTCGGTAACGTGCAGAATAGACCTGTCAATGGGTTTGTAGCGGCAAAACTGAAAGGCCGATAAGTTTTATCGGTTTGACTACTGTGTATGATCGCTAACTTATTCATTGATTGTGAAATTCAATTGTACGTTTTGTAGTGCTAAAGCATGCGGCAGATATCATCCAAAGGCCTCCGGCAGGCAATAAGTACAACGCACTGAAGGAGCGCCTAATTAAGGAATTCAGCGAATCGAAGGAAGTACGTATGAAGCGTTTGCTGAGCGGTAATACAATAGATGGTAGGAAGCCGACAACTTTCCTTCGTGAATTGCGAGACCTGGCAGATGGTCACTTAACGAGGCGGTGCTTAAGTCGCTGTTGCTGCGTCAACTTCCAAGGAAAGTGCAACAAATTTTGGAAACTGTAACTGGAGATCTGGACAGCTTAGCAGAGAAGCAGACAATATTATGGCGGTCGCTGATGACTCTGGCATTAATGTTGTTAGTGGCGATGTAGACGCAGTCGCATCTTTGCAGGGCACAATCATGGAATTGAACAAGCGATTGGAGCGTTTAGAACTGGGTGTGCCAAAACCAGTTATTCGTGCTACAAACCGTCAGCGTAGCTATTCGCCTCGTGCGCGCTCTCTTAGTGTAAGATCACCATCGGGCGAGTTGTGCTGGTATCATCGCAGATTCGGTGCCTGTGCCACCAGGTGCAAATCACCTTGTAATTTTCGACCTGAAGCGCAGGAAAACTAGTTGGCCCGTCGTTTTTCGGCGACTAATCAAAGGATAGGGCCTCACGCATGTCGCCTGTTCATTAAGGACAGACTTTCAAAACTTTCTTTTTTAGTGGATACCGGAGCAGAAATATCTGTGGTGCCACGCAACAGTAACGCAAATTCTCAAGCTTCATTAGTAAAGTTAGCAGCAGCAAACAACACTCATATAAATACGTACGGACAAAAACAACTCACCGTGGATCTAGGTCTGCAAAAAAACTTTACATGGATATTCACCATCGCTGACGTGACGCATCCTATATTGGGAGCAGATTTTTTAAAGCATTTCGGCATGCTTGTCGACGTAAGAGACAAGGCGTTGGTTCGCAATGGGTCAGACCTACGTAGCGCGTGTAGAATGTCCCGCCAACATCAAAATATAACGACGATTAAATCTACCAGCGTGTTTCACNTCCAGCGTGTTTCAGGGCCTTGTGATCCGATATGCTGATCTGTTGAAGGAGCCAGCGCGACGTAAAGGGACTGAAACACAGATATGTCACTTCATTGATACAAGGGGACCGCCAGTGTCACAAAAGGTGCGAAAAGAGAATTTAATAATCTCTTGGATAGCGGCATATGCGTTCGGTCAAAAAGTCAATGGAGCAGTCCTTTGCACCTAGTAAAGAAAGCGGGCGGCAGTTGGCGTCCTTGCGGCGACTACAGGCGACTGAACTCTAAGACGATCCCGGACAAATACCCAATCCGTCACATACAGGACTTTGCTAGCGAACTAGCTGAAAAGAAAATTTTTTCTGTTATCGACTGCAAAAAAGCATACCACCAAATACCGGTGCATCCAGCAGACGTGCCCAAGACCGCAATCAGTACACCATTCGGACTATTTGAGTTCCGATATATGACGTTTCTGCCTTTCGTTTTTCCCTATTTGGACGACACATTGGTGGCATCAACGTCAGTTGAGAAGCATGTACGGCACCTGCGAAAACTCTTTGACCGATATCGCGAGAAGGGATTGGTGATCAACCTGGACAAATGTCAGCTCGGTTTGCCAGAAGTGAAATTTTTGGGGCATTCAGTGTCAGCAAGTGGTATTAAGCCACTACCAATCCGCGTGGAAACTTTAATCGCTCGAGCAAAGCCTAAAATGGCACACGAGCTAAGAAGTTTTTTAGGCGCTGTTAACTTTTATCGGCGTTTTCTACCACATGCGGCCGAGATTGAGACACCCCTACAGAAGATATTGGGGCCTTGCAAAAAGCGCGACAAATCTTTGTTATACTGGACGCTGGAAGCTTCTGCGGCTTTTGAAAAGTTAAAACACCAATTAGCTAATGCAGCTTTGCTAGCGTTCCCGATTAAAGATGCAGAGCTGGCACTCATGACCGACGCGTCGGATAAGGCAATNTTGATACAAGGGGACCGCCAGTGTCACAAAAGGTGCGAAAAGAGAATTTAATAATCTCTTGGATAGCGGCATATGCGTTCGGTCAAAAAGTCAATGGAGCAGTCCTTTGCACCTAGTAAAGAAAGCGGACGGCAGTTGGCGTCCTTGCGGCGACTACAGGCGACTGAACTCTAAGACGATCCCGGATAAATACCCAATCCGTCACATACAGGACTTTGCTAGCGATCTAGCTGAAAAGAAAATTTTTTCTGTTATCGACTGCAAAAAAGCATACCACCAAATACCGGTGCATCCAGCAGACGTGCCCAAGACCGCAATCAGTGCACCATTCGGACTATTTGAGTTCCGATATATGACGTTTCTGCCTTTCGTTTTTCCCTATTTGGACGACACATTGGTGGCATCAACGTCAGTTGAGAAGCATGTACGGCACCTGCGAAAACTCTTTGACCGATATCGCGAGAAGTGATTGGTGATCAACCTGGACAAATGTCAGCTCGGTTTGCCAGAAGTGAAATTTTTGGGGCATTCAGTGTCAGCAAGTGGTATTAAGCCACTACCAATCCGCGTGGAAACTTTAATCGCTCGAGCAAAGCCTAAAATGGCACACGAGCTAAGAAGTTTTTTAGGCGCTGTTAACTTTTATCGGCGTTTTCTACCACATGCGGCCGAGATTGAGACACCCCTACAGAAGATATTGGGGCCTTGCAAAAAGCGCGACAGATCTTTGTTAAACTGGACGCCGGAAGCTTCTGCGGCTTTTGAAAAGTTAAAACACCAATTAGCTAATGCAGCTTTGCTAGCGTTCCCGATTAAAGATGCAGAGCTGGCACTCATGACCGATGCGTCGGATAAGGCAATAGGAGCGGTGCTCCAACAACGAAGGCAAGGTGATTGGCAGCCGTTGGGATTTTTCTCAAGAAAATTCAGCAAGACGGAGCAGCGATATAGTACTTATGATCGCGAATTATTGGCGATCTACTCCGCTGTGAAGTATTTCCGCTATTTTTTGGAAGGCACGCAATTTACGATTTATACTGANCAAATACCCAATCCGTCACATACAGGACTTTGCTAGCGTACTAGCTGAAAAGAAAATTTTTTCTGTTATCGACTGCAAAAAAGCATACCACCAAATACCGGTGCATCCAGCAGACGTGCCCAAGACCGCAATCAGTACACCATTCGGACTATTTGAGTTCCGATATATGACGTTTGGCTTGCGCAATGCGGCCCAGACGTTTCAGCGATTTATGGACGACACGCTTAGAGATCTGCCTTTCGTTTTTCCCTATTTGGACGACACATTGGTGGCATCAACGTCAGTTGAGGAGCATGTAGGGCACCTGCGAAAACTCTTTGACCGATATCGCGAGAAGGGATTGGTGATCAACCTGGACAAATCTCAGCTCGGTTTGCCAGAAGTGAAATTTTTGGGGCATTCAGTGTCAGCAAGTGGTATTAAGCCACTACAAATCCGCATGGAAACTTTAATCGCTCGAGCAAAGCCTAAAATGGCACACGAGCTAAGAAGTTTTTTAGGCGCTGTTAACTTTTATCGGCGTTTTCTACCACATGCGGCCGAGATTGAGACACCCCTACAGAAGATATTGGGGCCTTGCAAAAAGCGCGACAGATCTTTGTTAAACTGGACGCCGGAAGCTTCTGCGGCTTTTGAAAAGTTAAAACACCAATTAGCTAATGCAGCTTTGCTAGCGTTCCCTATTAAAGATGCAGAGCTGGCACTCATGACCGACGCGTCGGATAAGGCAATGGGAGCGGTGCTCCAACAACGAATGCAAGGTGATTGGCAGCCGTTGGGATTTTTCTCAAGAAAATTCAGCAAGACGGAGCAGCGATATAGTACTTATGATCGCGAATTATTGGCGATCTACTCCGCTGTGAAGTATTTCCGCTATTTTTTGGAAGGCACGCAATTTACGATTGATACTGACCACAAGCCGTTGGTTCACGCGTTTGAACAAAAGTGGGAAAGGCTTTCTCCTCGGCAGACACGACAGCTAGATTTTATTAGCCAATTTACGGTGAAAATAGTGCATCTTCTGGGCGAAAAAGATATAGTTGCAGACATGTTATCACGCATGGAGAGTATTGATAACTCATCGATGAACTATGCGGCACTTCGAGACGAACAGTCAAGTTGCGGGGAGCTTAAAAATTTGATGGAGTCAAATTCGACCTCGTTGCAGTTAAGCAAGCACAGGCTGCAGAACTCTGACATAGATATAGTCTGCGACATATCCACCGGTAGACTCCGGCCCTATGTAACCAAATCATTTCGTAAGGTGATATTTGAGGCCCTACATGGGCTTGATCACTCGGGCATCAAAACTTCCATCAAGCTAATTGCAAGCAAATTCGTGTGGAAGGGCATGAACTCCGATATACGGGCGTTGGTGAAGAGTTGTCAGCAATGTCAGCGGTGTAAAGTTACCCGCCATACACGTAGCGAGCTTCAAACATTTTCAGCACCTGATAAACGATTCGAGCATATAAACATAGATTTAGTAGGTCCATTTCCGCAATCAAATGGCTACATCTATTGTCTCACCTGCATTGACCGTTACTCAAGGTGGGTGGAAGCTATTCCACTGCCCAATATTACAGCGGAGACAGTGGCTAAAGCTCTGTTTAGCGGTTGGATATGGAGGTTCGGGGTTCCTAAATACATAACCACCGATCAAGGACGGCAATTTGAAAGCGATTTGTTTAATGAGATGGTTCGGCTTCTCGGTATTAAGCATCTGCGGACCACGGCTTACCATCCGCAGGCTAATGGTTTAGTCGAGAGATGGCACAGAGTATTTAAGACCGCGTTGCGTTGTCAGGCTGGGAACCATGATTGGACGGATCAGATCCCTATGGTGCTGATGGATCTGAGGTCAGCCGTGAAGGAAGATTTAGGAGCATCCACGGCGGAACTGGTCTACGGTCAGGCGATGAAACTACCGGGCGAATTTTTTTTCGAAGCGGACACGCCGCGCATTGGCGAACACGAGTTTCTTCAAAAGTTGCACGTATACTTCGAAAAAATGCGTCCTATTGCAACGTCAACTCATGGTAGTAAGGTGGTTTACGTGCCCAAGGATTTACGGGTTTGCAAATATGTTTTCCTTCGGGATGAAGGACACCATTAAATGCTCCATACGAAGGTCCTTTTAAGGTGCTGGAGCGCCACCCGAAAACAATTTTACAATTCTCCAAACGAGGAGACAAACAACAAGAGAGCCAGTAAGCAAAATCGGCGCGTACGTTTTTGGGATGAGTGCCTAATC
The DNA here is from genome assembly GCF_001687245.7 of Rhagoletis zephyria. Lineage (NCBI taxonomy): Eukaryota > Metazoa > Arthropoda > Insecta > Diptera > Tephritidae > Rhagoletis > Rhagoletis zephyria. Next base: position 30,096 of record NW_016158208.1, on the reverse strand, counting down.
GAGGAAGATGCCTCTGATAGGTGGATTTACTCGAGCGCGTCAGATTAAGAAATGGTGGGTTAATTACATGCTGAAAGCTGTGCATTTCAATAATCTGACGATTTGAGCGTGACGCAAGGGATTGGGAGGGTCGCAAACTTGCAAAAAAACGTTACCTTGACATTCTCGAGCGCGGTTAATTTTTTTTTATTATGAAGCAAACATCCCAAGGTTAACGGGAAGTATATAATCTGACGATTTACGCAAGCCGGAAAATCGCCAACAAAGTTTAGCACGTGCACCTGCTGTTTTCTAAAACTACTACAACTTTTTCTACGAAATTTTTTATTTTTTTATTTGTTTGCTGTTTTCCGTTCATATTAAATGTCACAAACATATGACTGTATGTATACCCAGCGAACCAGAAAATCATTCGCAAAGACTGGGGATTACGATTAATTTAATATCAAATTTAAAATAGTTTGAATTAGGATTGGAATAATCGTAAATCGAAGGAGTATTAGATTACAATTATAGTTACAAAAATTTGTATCCGATGATTTTAATTCCTAAAACCGCCACCATCTCATCTAGATTTTGTAATTGTAGATGGATTTTTTTTTAAATACTTTTCTCGCTCACGCCGCAGGCTTCAAGCCATTTTTGTCTCCCAGACGGAAGCGCTGGAAATTTAAAAAATTTTGTACCGTCTTTCTTGCAGTGGTATTTTGTATTTTTGGCGCTTCCAAATGCGCAGCTCATTTTTGTATTATTTTAAAAAATTACTTTATTTTTTGTTTTGCTGATAAAATTCTTTCCAGAAAAAAAAATATTATAATTTTCGATCTGGTAGCTAGATTTTGATGAAAATGTCATAATCCCAGGAAAAGTCAAATGGCTAACATGACTGTTGATGTTATTAACTGAAACTACCTTCTTTTTTCTTTTACCGTAACTAACAAAAAATATGTAATAGATTAACGTTTTAATTGATAATGGTAAATTACATCGAATTACAAGTCCACAATTCGTTTTATCATAAAAAATGTTAGTTACGGCCTTTTGCATTTCAGGGGACGGTATGTGTAAATACATGGTACACATATCGTCCCCTGAAATGCAAAAGGCCGTAACTAACATTTTTTATGATTGTGGACTTTTAATTCGATGTAATGCACCATAATCAATTAAAACGTTAATCTATTACATATTTTTTGTTAGTTACGGTATTTTGCGTTCCTGGTGACGATATATAAAATTAATAACGATGTATAATATTAACATTAAATAGATAATGATTATATTTATAAAAGTTCTAGTGCAATAATATTTGAGAAAGACTAGTAATATAAGTATCAGGACAACATAAAAAACATAAAAAACAGAATCCAAAATTAGTCACAAATATGGAGAATGAGAGTCATAGAAGAGTTCGAAATGTGCCGTATATGAGCGCAAAAACAGTCACATATGACTCATATTATGGCTCATTTAATGTATGAATTTAAACTCTATATTAGTCGACCTTCGCCAGAAGGGAAACACCTTTATTTCGGACTCTTGAATAAGCTCATTATGAGCGTAAATAAGCTCATTATGAGCGTAAAGCCGCATTAGGGCTCTTTAATGACCTTAAAAGTTTCATGGGTCATTTCCAAACAAAGTGTTACTTTTATGTCCCCCATTTTTTTATTTTTTATGTTGGTAAAAACGAAAAGTCAAAAACAGCATTATACAATCCAAATAATAAGCGTCCAATAAGCTGTGTTTTATTATTGTTAGCCGTTTGGTTTCCTTTTGCGAACGGTATTTCACCTATTCCATATAAAAATATTTGTCCTCGCTCAGGTTATTCGATAATCAACATGAAAAAAGTTTAAACAAAGAAACAATGAAAGAAGCCGTAATTGTTTGTGAATGACCACCTTTTATTGTTTTACTCTATTTTTTTCTGAAATATTTTTTCAGGATAAGCGTGGCTTTCTACCATAATATTGTCCCTCCGAATTTTCCAGAATGTCACTTCTTTAATTTTGTCAGTGATATTAATATTAGTCGTTTTGCTTGCCTAAGTGCATTGCAGTTGAGAAGCGCAAGAAATTGTTGATTGAATAACATAAGAAATAACTCAATAACAGTAATTATTTTGTGTTTTTAAGTGAATCTATCATTGCACTACGGTAAGTGGGGCTAAATATTTCCTGAATGTAACCAGTTTGTTTATACAAAAACCACTAAAAATAAGATAATTAGCAATGTCTGTTTATTGCTTAAGGAGATTCAATGATTTCCTTGTTTTTATATTTTCGTGAAATAAGACTCATGGAAAAAAAACAAATAGAAAATATTTCAAGAATGTCACTTTAAGGTGAAAAAGGATATTTTCTTTAAATAGCTTATTTCTTGTTGTTGTTGTTGTAGCAGCAGTACTCAACCCCCCGGGGTTTCGTCAAGGGTCGTCTTCGTCCTCTGACTCGACAAGCCTGAGGCCGAGAAAGCGGGCAGCGTCTATAGGCGCGGTCCATAATGCTTCTGGTGTCAGGGTCGTGGGGTTAGAGGCGCATGCGAAGAGGTGTTGTGTGTTGTGTGGACCTTGCCCGCATGCAGGGCATGTGTCTGCCACTCCTGGGTTCAGCCGGGAGAGATAGCTGTTTAATCTGCGGCACCACCCAGAACGGAGTTGTGCTAGGGTGCACCGTCTCTCTAGGCAGTTCGGCTTCGTCGATGTTGATGGGTGCCGGTCGACCACCTAGAACGATGTTGTCGTTTCTGGTGCTAAGACTCGACCTGACTGCATCGGTGTGTAGGTGGTTAAGCGCCGCTCTGTATTTCTCTGCGTCGAATGGGTGGTCTACGCACGGCTCGACGTCGGATTTCCAGTCGTGCAGGTGACGTCTGACATGTCGGGGAGGCGGTTCATTTCGAAGCAGGGCGTTATTGGGGTGATTTCCACGGTAACATCCCACGAGGAACTGCTTCGATAGCAACGTGTTGTGCTCTTTCACCGCCAGCATCTGGCTTTCTTGGTGGAGGTGATGCTCGGACGACATGAGATG
>NW_016158208.1:4458-26961 GCF_001687245.7 Rhagoletis zephyria | reverse complement strand
ATATCTTCTAGTAGCGTGGAATGGCAGACGGTGTCAAACGCCTTTGACCCCGGGGGTTTTTGGTGATTACGAATCCGATGTTCGTTTTTAAAAGTTAAAAAAAATGGCGGATCAAGTATGGCGGAAAAATTTAAAATTTGTTCGGATTCGTGTGAAACTCAAAAATATCGTTGATACCGAAAACGAGGTCAGTGATTACGTATCCGATGTTCGAAAGCCCCCCCGAGTAGCGAGTTTCAAGCGAATTTGATAAATTTCAGAATAGTTTGTCAGATTTGATTTTTTCGTACTTTTTTTGCGAAAGTACCTAACTTTGAAGTGAAATTGTGAAAAAACTAATGCAGCTAGAAATCTGCGGTAGCATTGGAAAGAGTGGCCCGTTTACTATAAGAGTCGATGAAAAAGTGAAACCCGATTTTTTCTGACCGTAGGACCCTTTTAACTGTACGTGTCACATACATGAATTATATATGGCGCTGCATTACCCAAAATACTGAATATTCTTATTTTCAGAAAAAAACGATTTTGGAGGTGTTTTAACGGGTATCCAACCGATTGGAAAGTTCTCTTTTATGTAGTAACCACAAACAAATATTCAAGAAAATAAAAAATTATGTTTTTGAGAAAATTTAGTCTTTTGATATTTCCAAAAACGGCCATTTTGTTAATTTTTAAAACTTTCGGGTATGCAAATATAGAGCTTCGAAATCACTTCTACAATCAAAAAACAGAGTTGAAAAATATTGATTTCTAAAAAAAGTAATTTAAAAAAAAAAAATTCAGCGATTTTTCTCCAAAACCACATTTGGGAAATGTTTAGTAGCGCTCACATCGTTTTTAGGGTAGGGGCGGAGGGTCAAGGGGGCGGAGACCCCCAAACCCTCCCCACTAGAAAGGGGACAGTCCCCGCTTTCTAAAAAGGCGTATTCCCCCCTTGGGCTCCTCCCACAGGCCCCTAGGGAACCGTTTGAAAAAGGGGAAAAAACTTAGGCAAACTGAGCAGTTTGAAGTGGAATATGACCCAACTAACAGAAAAAGAATAAAAAAGTTAATTGAAAATAGAAAAAACAAGTTTTTATAAAAAAAATTTTCTTCTTAACAAATGTATTTTTGCGTAGAATTCCTTTCTGCGTAGGCGGCCTTCGGCCGCACTTAGGGATTATAACCCTCAGGCAGTAGAATTCTCCTTTCTGTGTTGCCAAAGAAGGGGGGCTGAACCACCTTTTCAGAGGACACCATTCTGCGTAGGCGGCCTTCGGCCGCACTTAGGGATTATAACCCTCAGGCAGTAGAATTCTCCTTTCTGTGTTGCCAAAGAAGGGGGGCTGAACACCTTTTGCAGAGAACACCTTTGTATATTTTTAATGCTTACTGGGTTATATCCTATCTTCTTTTGTCTCTCATTCTTTTGCATATTTTGGAGTTTGACAGCTGAACTCCGCCATTTAATTTGCATATGCAACCCAAGTCAGACGCGTGATTTTGAAGGTGTTTTTATTTAATGAATTGCGATTAATTGATTTATATTACAAGTCGCAAAGCAAGTTATAACTAATCGAGTGAAGTATAAAGTGAAGGGGAATACAAAAATGTATTGGTGAAGTGGATGCCTTAAGGAGAATAGGAGTGATAAATGTACGCTAATTTCGGAATTTTACAAAAGAGGACATATTTCAAACCCAATTGGTAAATAAATTAGTGACCAAAATTTACAAAAGTGAGCGTTAAAATAATGCGTAGACCCTTGACTATAAGTGTGTGGAATTTTTTGGATCGGGCCACCCCTTTGGACGGAATTGCCCGAAATAGTTGTGAGCGCTACTGAACCCCACCCCCACATTTTGCCCTAAAATATTCAGATGCTGGTAATTCAGCGAATTCCTTTTTTTATTTTTTGAATACGTGTCTCTCTATTTTCCTAAAAAATTTTAAAGGTGTATTTCGAATTTGGAACCCATTCACCCTGCATGAATTGAAATAGAATGAGCCTACAGTATTTACTGATTTATCGAAGATTTCGTATTTCTCTAAATAACCGTTATATAGGATGTGAGCGTGGTTAAGGTCCGAATTTAAAAATTTTCAATCGTTTGGTATGTTGTACCAAGATCAACAACTGTGCCAAGTTTGGGAGAAATTGGTGAAGCGGCTACCAAGATATACACATGTAATCATAAGTGGGCGTGGCTACGCCCATTTTCCAAAAAATTATAATATTCTTATTTTCCGCATTATGCGTTTTTCTGATCCCCTACAAATCGACCCGCTCTAATATACACACATAATGTATGTATGTAGTTTCATACCACTCGCCGACAACTCCGTTTTCATTTTTTCCTGTAGTATGAAGGTCTGAAAAATCTATGCGATTCGCAGGTAATGGTACACGTCCAGGGTCTGAAAGTACAGCTTTCAGGTGGGCCATGCACAAGAGAAAAATTATCGTATTAAACATAATGACATGTACTGGTGCCCAAATGCTGATCGGAAAGTGGAAAATTATTTAAGCATGACTATGTCGATTATCAAATTACCTACCTCGCCTCCATGGTCAGCAGAATAATCCAGCGGAGGACAACATAGTCAGCGTACATAACTGCGCCGTAGGTGATGACCAGGCATACAATGCCGCAAGGATCTCGTATAAATGTCATTATTGCCTTTGCCAGCACTCCACGTTTACTCAGCCCCAACTATAATAAAATTCGACAGCTTTTTGTCGACTGTTGTGAAACCATACACTTCACCATTCGCCTCTGCAATATTTTTGTTTAAAAAGCAGTTATAAACTTGAACTCATACTTGTTTGATGCCATCTTCGGTATTTTATTAGAAAAGGTTAGAGCCATGAACCCGAGCTGTCAAACTATCGACGATACTATCGATAGTCAGCTCACTTGAAATAACTATCGATAGTTTTAGTACTATCGCCACTATCGTTTCATTGATAGCGCACTCTCCTTCCCAGCGCTTTTGGCATTTGCACGTATTGATTCAAGCTCGGAACACTTTGACGACTGCAACTTCACGACGTAACGACAGCGACATCATTTTGTCGACAAATGTCGCCTTGAAGCCAGCTTCTTAAACATATTGAAGACCTCAGCGACATAGCAAACAGCTGATTTTAAAGTTTTACATTTTGGTATATTTATTTCACAAATTGTGTATTTTTATTTAAGTAAATAAGAAAAACATGAACAATCAAGAATATGTGATTAATTTTGCGACAATTTAATTTTGCAGCACTACATCTACTCATTGTCGCCGGCAAAATTAGAAATAGATTTAAGCCAAGATGTCGTGCTGTCGTCAAAATAATTGTGTCCGTAAGAACGTGTGTATTTAAAATTTGACAGATGCTGCTTGTCGCTTGCTGTCGTCAAAGTGTTCCGAGCTTTACAGGAAACAAAAATTGGCAGCATTATTTCATGATCGAACGAATAAAGATCACGCAGGAAGGTGTGCGAGAAAAGTTTTTTTCGCCGTGACGTCATTTTTTCGCCGCCATGTGAATGAAGCGGAATGACACCATGTGTGTGAATGAAACAACGGATTAAAAAATGACGTTATCAACTATTATTATTTTAGTAATTCTCAAGTGTGGGGTAACAACCCCTAAAAAAGGTCCGGAAAAGTCGGGAGGGGTACCAAACGACGCGTTTCGGTCCCCCTATTAACAATCCGGAGGGGGAGGCTAATGTTATTAACCATTTAAAAGTTATGAACAAAAAACTTTTGTTAAATTTCCTTGTTTTCTATGGGCAATTACACCGACAAAGTTTCACTTAATCACCTGTTCTCACTTTTTATACACTATTAAAATATATAGTTTAACTTATTTATTAAACAAACACATAGTTTTATCAACCTAAGATAGATTATTTTGTTATTAAAAAGAACTTGACAATCTTTTTGAACCGATACGCGATATTCCAAAATAGCTATAGTGCTGCCACTGTATTAGTATTTCGTAATAATTCACTTTTCGTTATAAGGTGTGTGCACTGTTCAATGCTTTTCGGTATCTTCTTTCGGCAATTCTCTAGTGTAGGGTAACAACCCTTAAATCGCGCGATTTTTTATTAAAAATTTTCATTATCTATCGAAGTATTGATTTTTATGGGAAAAGCGCCGCAGGCGAAAATTTTTAATAAAAAATCGCGCGATTTTTTATTTAAAATTTTCATTATTTATATATATATTAAACGAAAGAAGATACCGAAAAGCTTTGAACAGTGCACACACCTTATAAGGAAAAGTGAATTATTACGAAATACTAATACAGTGGCAGCACTATAGCTATTTTGGAATCTCGCGTTTCGGTTCAAAAAGATTGTCAAGTTCTTTTTAATAACAAAATAATCTATCTTAGGTTGATAAAACTATGTGTTTGTTTAATAAATAAGTTAAATTATATATTTTAATAGTGTTTAAAAAGTGAGAACAGGTGATTTAGTGAATCTTTGTCGGTATAATTGCCCATAGAAAACAACGAAATTTATCAAACGTTTTTTGTTCATAACTTTTAAATGGTTAATAATATTAGCCTTCCCCCTTCGGATTGTTAATAGGGGGACCGAAACGCGTCGTTTGGTACCCCTCCCGACTTTTCCGGACCTTCTTTAGGGGTTGTTACCCCACACTAGAGAATTACCCTTCTTTCGTTTAATATATATATAAATAATGAAAATTTTTAATAAAAAATCGCGCGATTTCTTATTAAATATTTTCGCCTGCGGCGTTTTTTCCATCAAAATCAATACTTTGATAAATGATGAAAATTTTTAATAAAAAATCGCACTTTTGGCACTCCATGACGCTTACTTTTAATTACAGCTAAAATAATTGTAAACCATAAAAGTAGCGCTGCCATGGTATGGCGAAATTTGCTATTATATTTTGGTTAGAATATCTTATTTAGGTGAACGTAAAAAAACAAGAAGAAGAAGAAGTGTATAGTGTAAACTGAGTATAATAGCGCAAATGAAATGTGAAATAAAGTGGCAATACCAGCGATTTGAGGTTATAATAATTTTGGCAGGCGCAAAGTTTGTTTACTCTGTTTTATTAACGAAATATATAAAATAAAAGTGAATAAATGATTTGGTTTGCATAAAATTATAACCGGAGACGTTATAATAGTGTTTTAAAAGTGTAAACTGGTTATTTAGTGCACTTTTGACGTGGTATTTGCTCATAGAAAACAACGAAATTTAACAAAAGTTTTTTGTTTATAACTTTTAAATGGTTAATAATATTAACCCTCCCCCTCCAGATTGTTAATAGGGGGGCCGAAACGCGTCGTTTGGTACCCCTCCCGACTTTTCCGGACCTTTTTTAGGGGTTGTTACCCTACACTAGAGAATTACCATTATATTTTCTCAAATACTACTACAAATACGCGGTTTCCGTGCTGTGTGGTTGTTGTAGCAGCTACAACAACCCCGCCCAGATCGGTTGATATCTCAGTCGTTGTCGTCAAGTTCCACTAACGGCAGCCCTAAGAAGCGTGCAGCCTGCATTGGGTCGGTTCACAGGGCAAAGCCGTTAGGGTCGTCGGATTTTCCGGGCAGGCGATGAGATGTTTCGAGTCGTGAGGGGTCTCTCCGCATGCCGGACACTCATTTGGCACATCCGCGTTTAGGTGCTCAGGTATGAGTTTAACCTGCTGCAGTAGCCAGAGGCAGAGGAAGCTCCGCCTCGTCGATGTCCGGTGGTTGTGTGCCTAGAACGGCATTCACAGGTCTGGAGTCTACATAACTGGAGACTGACTCCCTGTGAATGCCGTTCAGGGCCTGTCGGTATGCTGACAGGTCCAGAGGCTCCTTAATGAACCTCTGGACTTCGTCCGTCAGTTCTTAGAGATGCCTCTTGACGTGCCTAGGCGAGGGCTCCTCTGCAAGCAGCTGTCTGTTTGGGTGGCCACATCTGTGGCTCCTTGACTGGGAGCATTTTCACCTCGTCATGAAGGTGGTGTTCTTCATCGACGTGAATTCCCAGCGGTAGCCTGACCTCCTTCGTCCAGGTGGTGAACAAGGTCGCAGAGGATTTGGTAGGGGAGAGAGCTACACACTTTGCAGTGAAGAAGTAGCCATGATCGAGCAATCGTCGGCGTAGGAGACAATCGAGACTCCCTCTGGTGGTTGAGGGAGCTTTGAAATATAAAAGTTGAACAGTAGCGGGGAAAGGACACCACCCGATTTGTCTCTTAACATTACCGACGAGTGTCGACCACTCAGATAATTTGCCGACCACCGTTTGAGCCTCTGTGGGAGAGAGGAAGCCTCTATATCTTCTAGTAGCGTGGATTGGCTGACAGTGTCAAAAGCCTTTGACAGGTCCAACGCTACTAGAATCGTTCTCTCACAGGGACGGTTACGGTTAAGGCCACGAGTTATCTGAGTGTTTATGGCGTTAAGTGCTGTTGTTGTACTGTGCACTTTACGGAAACCATGCTGATGCTTCGCTGGGGTCAGGTGGTTCGTGAAATACGGGAGCAGCAAGGCCTCAAGTGTCTTCGCTACCTGGGAAAGGAGTGTTATCGGTCGATACGAATCTACTTGTTGCAGGTTTGCCCGGTTTGAGCAGTGGGACCACTTTCCCCAACTTCCAGATGTCTGGGATGATGACAGTGGCCGTTGACAAATTGAGGACCCAAATTTTTCAGCATCAGCATGCATATTCCGTCGGGACCCATTGCTTTGGAGGCTTTCGCCTTCCCGATGGCCACCTGAACTTCACCGCAAGCGAAAGCAAGGGGGGTACAAGTTGTTGGCAGTTTGTGCAGCCTTCTGGTCACTCGACGCTTGGCTTGTCCCCCGGAGGATGCAGGATGAACTGCTGGCTAAAATAGCTGGTGCATCGCTCACGCTCATCTGCTAGAACAGCCGCTTCGGCAGGGAAATTTGGACGTGGGTCCGTAATGCATCCTGCCGGTACGAAGCGAGCTGCAGCAGCGGTGACAGCCCTGCGGAACTTACGTTCACCAAGGTGGTCGTCGGTTGGTGTGGGGAGAGCAGCGAAGGCATTTTCAGTAAATTCCGCGAAGCCTATCCAATCAGCTTTAGAAAAGTTGATATATGTCCGGTGTTCCGCGGAAGCAAATTCGGTTGGCTTATCGATCGTGATGACTATGGGCAGATGGTCTTATACCAATGTCAGCATAGGTCGCGATGATAAGCTGTTTATCAGACCAGCGTTGACTATTGCTATGTCTGGCGAGCTGGAGCAGCTGCCCATCATCCTGGTGGGTGCGTCGTCGTTAATTGTGCATAATGTAGAATCGTATGTCTGCTCAGCCAAGTCAGTTCCCCTACGATCGTTTGACAGGCTTGAGTGCCAAAGATCGTGGTGTGCATTAAAGTCTCATACTACCATACGGTTTTCACCTCTGAGGAGCGCACCTATATCAGGGTGATATCCTGCCGGGCAGCAGGTGACAGGGGGTATGTACACGTTAAATATTTCGAGCTCAACATCGCCTGACCGGATAGAAATACCCTGACATTCTAGGGTGGTATACCTGCGGTCGATGTCGGCTTCGATAAGACGATACTGCACGGTGTGGTGCGTGATGAACGCTAAGCCACCACCATTATCTCGCTCGCGATCTCGACGGTGCACGTTGTGCCCGGCACAACTCAACAATGTTGAATTGCTGTGCAACTTCGTCTCTTGGACCGCAGCTATCAGTATACCATGCCTCCCCATAAAGACGGTTATCTCCTCGATCTTGCTCTGACACCCGTTGCAGTTAAATTGAAGGAGCTTCATGTGTGTTTGAGCAGCAGGGGGCCACAAACGACGTGGTCCACTGCCGATGTGTCCGTAATCCTGAGCAGACTCTGAGGTGACTCCACCCCTCGCAAGCCTTGCACCTGACTGAGGTGGAGTTGTGGTGTAGTCGTCTCTGGCATACACAGCAGGTGTAGGTTTCTGGCCCTGGGTTTGACTCGATGCCAGCCCTAAGCAGAAGAAGCGAATGCAGTCCTATGGACGAACAACTTCTGAGATACTTCGCCGACCTAAACGGGGTTAGATCGCTGGGTGGTGTTTAGCTGGTTCATGGCATTATTTCTAAAAGCGCCATTTTTTATTTTAAGGCCCAATTTCAGATAGCCTACTTAAGTAGAGATTGCTGATTAACTTCCACTATTCATTTTCAAATCATACATTTAATCTGAACTTAAATGGCCAATATTAGGTTCTTTCCCGTACGCAATGCGGAATCCCGCGGTTGCTCAAAATAGGCCAGAAATCATTCCCGTACTCAACAAAATGGGTAATAGAGGGCGAAAATTAGAACGTATTGGATCGTAAGTGTCTTCTTCTTCCTGTCCGAAACAGCACGGACTTTGGGTTGACTTCGCAAGAGTACACCACGCTTAGAACAAAATAATTTTATAGGGGGCGTAGAGGGGGTCGTACACATCACAAAACTGAAAACCGGACGACGAGGAAACTCACAGTTTACGAATAATTTGTTGTTAAAGTTGAAAATGTCAGCTAACAAAATATACGAGAACAAACTATTTCCAACAAATACATTATTATTTTATATTTATATACATTACATTTATATACAATATTATTTTATATTTTATTAATTTCATGGTTTAACGATGAGGAACACGTTTATAAATACTTTGTTTATTTCCATTAGACAACCGAAATAGTATGTATGAATGAATGTGTGGGAAAATAACTTCGAGCATTTAAAGTGGTTTATTCTAAAGTACCTAATAATGCAACGATGTGCCTTCCTTATTTCATTATTTCTTTTGTCCCTTCGTTCTTTGTACATAACTGTAAAGGCTTGTATGCAGCTCTCAAGAAATCAATCAAGAAAAATTTGCCATTATTTCGTGTGTGTGTCCAAGGAATTTTGACATTTTTGAGATTTCACAGCCTGTTGCCTCACTCTTTCTTCAAGAAATAATGGAACGGGCATATATTTCTATTGCAAACCTGGGTTGCCTTGTGCTCTTTTTTCACAAAAAACATTTAGAAAACCGTAGTAAAAAGCGTAGCAAATTTCTTAAGAAATGCGTACTGCCGGAAGGAAATTTGACTCAAGAAAATTTCATAGCCATTTCTTGTACGTCATTTTGTATGGAATTTTAGCTTTTCTTGAGAACTGCATACAGGCCTAAACAGTAAAATCAAATGTTTAGATAAATTGTCTTCATTCGCAAATATTTCCTTAAAGTGAACGGGAGGCCTTGGTCAAGTAAGTTTTATATACTGTATGTTGGCATAAATAGAAACTAAGTTTTATTGTAATACTACTTTAGAGAATAAACTCTATCACCACGTATGTACGATTAAATAAGCAACTTAAGGAGTTTTATTCTAAAAAGGCTTCCCGCAGTGAAATATTGGCGTTTCAGTTACAGCCGTAACATTTTTATTCTTTGACCAAGTACAGTTCGACTCTAACAGGATTTATATGCACAGTTTCACACCATGACGGAGAGGTCACCGCAGAAGAAAACCCCTCGTGAACAGCGCGCTGAAGATAGAGAGCAGCAGAAAACCGGTGAACCAAATATTTCATCGCATCAGCAACGTGCGCACGTAGATACCGAAACGGCTGCGCGGATGATTGCGGAAATGAAGCGAGAATTTTAGCGACAGATGCTCGCCATGCAGAACCTCATCACAAATCAGCAAGCGCAAACGAAGGCAAGCGTCGCGGCGTTGCAGAAAGAGTTGCAAGACGTTACCAAGAAGTTGCCGGCTATATCTGCAGGCACGAGAGATGCTACTCCAAAGTCCACTGCTGGTAAAACTATACCGCCTGGTATCGTCAACTCATACCCCGTAACCCCTTCTATATCCACTGCAAACACAGCAACGGGAGTTTCAGCTGAAGGTACCCTTACCTCAGACTACGCCACGAATTTGAGAGTTGCCGTTACGACACCTAACAGCGCTGCCGTCTCAAACGAACAAGCCTCTATTGCGTTCGCTACTGGGGTAAATAACTGTACTGGTGGGATAGGTGTTCCAAGTCAACGTGAAACCGCCGACCCATGTCTAGGCGACGTGTTCTCATCAACATCTTGCGCAGCAAGTATGACAACAACGCCTCATCATGTCTGCCTCCTTGCCGCTGGGGAAGGGGCTTAAGTGATGCTATGTCAGTCATACTGGTGTGCCGGGCACAACACCATGAACCAAGAGGGGTACTGGGTATAGGACTGGAGTCTGCTGCTGCTCACCCGTAGTTCGTGTGGCGGCCGTGGGCTGCAGCTCCCATGCGCAGACGCTCGCACCGACGTTCCCCCAACCCAACCGATTCCTTTAACCGCCCCCCTCCCCTTACCTATCACCCCACCTATATATTGCCGACCACTCTCCCCCTTTCCCTCCTCTGGAAAGCACTTTAAGCCAGTGGTGTTGAGGTACCTGTGCCGATGGATGAATGGCCAGTAGTGCTTAAAGAACTGGTCGCTAACGGTCCCCTCCGATGCCCGGGCAAGGTCGGTTGTATAAGTGCCTTACCACGGTATGCCGGCTCTGCCGGGGTGGACCACCCCTTCCGACCATACTCGTGGGAACAAAAAAACAATGAACAAAAACAATAATAAAAACAAAAAACAAAACACAAACACAAAATTCGAAGAGAGGAGAGATGTCTCGGAAGACATCCTGAGCGCAGAGGAGGACGTGCTCCTCGCTTCCAGTCAGGACTCTGCACGCTCTTCGACAACAATACCGGTGAGCGCTAAGCCTAGCGATCCCGACAATACCCCATCTTCCTCAAAGGCAGCGTTGAGTGCTCCAGGGAGCACTCCAAAGCAAGAAAGGAGGAAAACCAAGTCCTCGGGGGTGGCGCTCAGGTCGAGGTACAACAGGGCTGTCTTCATTCTTGACAAGATTGCCAAGAATGCAGCGGCCGGTACTGTACACCCCAAGGATGAAGAAGACAGTCGCAGGTGCAATGAAGTGGTGGAGGAGTACAGGAGGTACCTTACTTCAAAACCAACCAAGAAGCCTGTGGCAGTCAAACGAAGTAGACCTAAGGAGGAGTCTACAACAGAACCAGCTGGAAAAAGGGCGGACACAAAAAGCACGCCCCAGCAAGAAGAAACGTTGGTGAAACGACGGTACTGTGAGGTGGCCAGGGATCACCTTCAGGTCGCGCTTGTCGACGAAGCCACAGGCAGCGGTAAGCCCGTTCAGGAGANGATACAGGAACCTTGGGTAAGGGACCTAGAGGTTAAGGGGCTCACTGACGCCCGCTATAACCTCTTCTACACTAGTATATCAGGTAAACCCCGCGCGTGTGTATTGGTTAAAAAACATACTAAAGCTTTCTTATGTTCCAATTTCAGCTCCCCGGATACTACAGTCGTCAACTTAGAGTTGATGAATAAACAAAGCTGTCTTATATCATCCGTATACATGGCGCACGACAGGCCGTGTCCGCCACCGGAAGTCGTCACTTTACAAAGGCTAGCAGGAGCTAGTCCAGTGTTACTCGGCTGCGATGCCAATTCACGGCATACATATGGGGCAGCTCGGAAACCAACGAAAGAGGTGAGTCGCTATTTCAATTTATTATTGATTCTACGTTTAGGATTTGTAATAGAGGTAGTACTCCCACCTTCATATTTCCTAGTACCTCTGATTTTTGCGGTTGGGAAGAGGTCCTTGACCTAACTCTGCTGACTGACGGGAGCCTAAAGTCAATAAATGGAGAGTATCCGACGAAGAGACCCTCTCGGACCACCGTCGAATACTCTTTGAGCTAAATATTGCGGCTGATACGCCTACTCCCTTTGGAAACCCTCGTAAAACAGATTGGGACTTATTTCAAAAGGTTATTGGAAAAGAATTGAAGAAACTACCAGGTGAAGACATTCCTACAAGAGGCGAGCTGGACGCCAAAGCGGACAGCCTGAATAAGGCCTTCGGAAAGGCCCTTACGGAGGCTTGTCCGCTGAGGTATGGCAAGAAAGCACGCACACCTTGGTGGAATGAGAACCTTACAGCGCTACGGAAGCAAGTAAGAAAATCCTTCAACGAATCCTACAGGATTAAGGTATGGGACCTATACAGAGAGAACCTAAAGAAATACAAAAAAGCGATACGGGACGCCAAGGAGGCGTCCTGGAAGGAATTCTGCGAATCCATCGAGGATACCAAGGAATCTGCGAGATTAAGCAAAATCCTTGCCAAAGGGCACTCACAGCCAACATATATAAAAAGGTCAGATTGTTCATGGACCGAGTCGGCTGGGGAGTCGCTGGATATCCTTCTGAATACACATTTTCCAGGGTGCAAAATCGATGTAGTGGAAACCGATGCCCCAGACCATATACCAACCCTCTCCGAAGACCTCTTAGAGGAGCTACTAGAGAGGGAAAAGATAACATTTGCTATCTTCAGCTTCTCACCCTATAAATCACCGGGTATGGACGGAATACTACCAGTCATTCCAGTCCCAGAAACAATTTTTAGAGGGTGTCTAATACTGAACCACGTTCCGTTAAGCTGGAGGAAGATTAAGGTAATTTTTATTCCTAAAGCGGGAAGACGGGGTCATGACAATGCTAAAGATTTCCGACCAATAAGCCTAATGTCCTTCGTGCTCAAGACGTTTGAGAGGCTGTTGGATCTGTATGTTAGGGACAAGACGTCCAATTTATCATGCTCTCAACATGCGTACTTGAAAGGGAAGTCAACGGAGACTGCCCTACATGAAGTGGTACGTACAATTGAGAGTTCGCTCTACTATAAACAATTTACAATGGCGTCCTTTATAGACATCGAGGGGGCCTTTAATAATGTGAGTGTAGATTCCATCCATGAGGCACTTATGGAAACAGGGATTGATCACTGTGTCCGGGCTTGGATAGTGTCTCTGCTAAGGAGCAGAGTAATACATGCCGAACTGGGGTACGAAAGCAGGGCCGTATATGCAGTGAGAGGCCCCCCACAGGGAGGAGTGCTATCACCGTTACTATGGCTCAAGGTCTTAAACAAACTACTAGTAAAGCTGGACTCTCAGAGAATCAAAGCGGTGGTTACGCCGATGATGTAGCGATACTGATATCGGGTCAGTTTCCTTCGGTCATAAGTGAAATCATGGAAAGGACTTTAAAGATAGTAGATTCCTGGGCCATAAGCTGTTCTCTTAGCGTAAACCCGGAGAAAACTGACCTTATGCTTTTCACAAATAAAACAAAATTACCAAATTTTAATAAACCAAGGTTTCGAGGAACGGAACTGGATCTGTCAATGAAGGTGAAATACCTTGGAGTTATTTTGGATCCCAAACTTAACTGGAAACCAAACATTGAGGAGCGTGCTAGGAAGGCCACGGTGGCTCTCTATGCGGCCAAGAGAATGTTGGGCAAGAGATGGGGTTTGAAACCAAGTATTGTGCACTGGATGTACACAGCTATAGTCCGACCCATTATCTCTTATGGGGCGCTGGTCTGGTGGCCAGCCCTTACTAAGGATTACGTAGTTAAAAAGCTAGGCGGAATTCAAAGGTCAGCAGCCGCTAGCGTAACAGGCGCAATGAGATCCTGTCCGAAGGACGTTTTGAACGTCCTTCTTGACTTATTACCTATAGATATCTTCATCGAGAATTCAGCTGCTAACAGCGCCATCAGACTGCGTGCCCTGGGGCTCTGGAAGGAAAGGCCGTTCGGGCACGGTTCCATCCTAGACGCAATACCGTCTGGGTTCACCACAAACCCCGCACGAAATTCCCAAGCCGCAGTGACTGGAATCAGGAAGATTTCGGGTACTTGCAGGGCTTAACTGTCTTTACGGATGGGTCAAAGATGGAATGCGGGGTTGGTACTGGGGTCTTCATTGAGCAATATAACCTAAAATTATCCTTCCGCCTACCAGACTATGCAAGCGTCTTCCAGGCCGAAACGTTTGCTATTATGGAGGCAGTAAGGTACATCAAAGACAATGTACCCGCGAGAACGCAAGTGAACATCCTCTCGGATAGCCAAGCGGCTATTCAGGCACTTTCCTCTAACTCTGTTAGATCTCAGCTAGTGGAGAGAGCTGGCCTATATCTCTGATCAATACGAAATTACCCTAATATGTGTCCCGGGACATAGGGGCATCTACGGAAACGAGGCAGCGGACGAACTAGCAAGGAGCGGCTCCGCACTGGATATGTCCCACGCGGTGGACATGGGCGCCTCGCTCAGGGAGATTAAGACAAAAATTACCGAATTTTATCATTCGAAGGCCAGGAAGAGGTGGAACTGCACAGGATCCTACAGAATTGCCCGGCAGTTCTGGGTGTCCTACGACCCACTCAAAACCAAAGCTCTCTTGGGAATGAGCAAAACAAATGCCTACAAACTTACTGCAGTGTACACAGGGCACTGGCCCGTTGGGGTACATGCCGAAAGGATAGGACTGCCCTTCAATAGGTTCTGTCGCAGCTGCGATGACCCGGGCTCAAAAGAGACAGTCGAACACTTGCTGTGCGAGTGTCCAGCCCTCGCAAGGATGAGGCTAAATACACTCGGCAAACCATTCCTGCAGAATATTTCAGAGTGCAGCTGCCTCTCTCTTTATGACGTACTGAAATTTATGAAAGCCTCCAAATGGCTGTAGGTTGCACGATTTGTGGAATCAAAATGGCAAACTTGCTAATTGCTTGTCACCTGAGTGACAATCCACTTAAACCAACCAACCAACTATGACAACAACGACCAACACTACGCGTTTTCATCCGGCTACAATTGCACGAACTACTCCAGTAGCTGGGGCGCCTACAAATGGTATGTCCACATCTAGATCGACAAACGTCAACGCCTTTCCATCGTTTCCGGCTGCTGTAGCTCAAATAACAAATGCTTCTGGGTCGCACTCACAAGCCGGCATTTCTTTAGGTGAGTCTTTTGCTAATTTCAATTCTTTAGGTTACGACCTGCCAGAGCTCATAAAATCTAGCCATTGCCAAAGTTTGGTGGACAGCCTGAAGAATGGCAAGCTTTTATAGAAGACTTCCAAATGACAACCATCGAATTTCAATACAATGAATTACATAGTATTATGAGAATATGTGAAGCACTGTATGGGCCTGCCAGGGAAATGGTAGTACCACTTTTATCCAGTGCGAAAATCATAAATGTTATATTAACAACGTTAGCGGAAACATATGGTCGTCCAGAGCAGCTAATAAAGAGCCAGCTCGAAAAGGTACAATCCTTGCAGCCCGAAGGGAAATTAGAAATGTTAATCGCGTTTGCTAATAAGGTAAATAATATGGCATTATTCTTGCAATCAGTGGGTGCACAACATCATCTGGTAAACCCGACTTCGGTTAGTGAGCTTGTATCGAAGTTGCCGATGGCACGTCGTTTGCAGTGGGCTGAGAAATGTATGGAATTGGGTCGTGCACCTAACATAGTGGATTTTGGGCAGGGGTTGACATGCTTGCGTAGACTTGCAAATATGGTGACGGATAGCCTACCGTCCCCACAAGTTTCTATAAATTCCCGTGCGCATGGTAACGTGCCTGGAGTGAACAAGGGCAAATACTCGATGTTTAGTCTTGCGCGCCGTAAATGTATTATTTGCGAAGGCGATTGTCAATCGTTTGCTTCGTGTGAAAAGTTCACTAAGCTACCAGTTGAGCGCAGATGGGAGCACGTAAAGGAAATGAAAGTGTGTTTTGCCTGCCTTAAATCCAATCATACCGTAAATAAATGTTTTTCAAAGAAGTGCTGTGGAATCAATAATTGTAAAAAATTATACAATCGTTTATTACACTCGATTCATACTGATTCCAGTGAGTCATCGACCAGTGATCCAGTAAGAGGGGAGGTGCCCCATGAAAAGGTTAGTTGCCACGTTGGTAGAAAAGCAAATGAGGTTTTATTTCAAATCATGCCCGTTAAGTTAATGAATCGCGAGAACGAGGTTTTTGTGTACGCATTCATAGATGATGGTGCTGACGTCACCATGCTGGATTGGAGTATTGCAAAAGACCTTGGCCTAAGTGGAACGAAAGAGCGCCTGGAGTTATCTTGGCTTAATGGCCATTCCGTAAAGAACCTACCGAAGTGGTTGAGCTAGGTATTAGCGGCACCACGTCACATGCGGAACAATTTAAGATATCGAAAGATATCAAGCTAAACGATGGTCGCTATGAATGTGGGCTGCTATGGAAAGAGGAGACAGTTAAGTTTCCAGATAGTTATACACAAGCAATTAAGCGATTGGAGTTGATTGAAAAGAAGAAGAATAGAAATCCCGTGTCCGCGAAATAATATGATGCAAAAATAAGGGAATTAATAGATAAAAAGTGTGCAAGACAGTTAAACGCATCAGAAGAAGCTACGCGTTCAAATTTAACATTTTATTTGCCTCATCTCTCTGTAGTTAATCAGAATAAACCAGGATTGCGACTAGTTTTTGACGCCGTGGCTAAAGTGCAAAGTCAGTGTAAAGTGTCACTGAATGATGCTCTTTTACCTGGACCAGATATAAATCAACCTCTTATTGACGTGCTATTCAAATTCCGCAAAGCTCCGATTGCGGCCACGGGAGATATTGCGGAAATGTTCTTGCAAATAGAAACTAGGAAGATTGCTCAGGATTGTCAGCGTTTTTTGTGCCGGTCGAACGAGGATCAACCCATTTCCCATTTAGTCATGCAACGTATGGTTTTCGGAGCAACATGTTCGCCAACTATTGCTCAGTTCGTGAAAAACTACAACGCCAAAAGGTATGCTGACTTGAAGCAAAGAGCAGTTCAAGCCATTACAAAACACCACTACGTCGATGATTATGTAGACTGCTTCCAATCAGAGGAAGAAGCTATCGCTGTTGTACAAGACGTAATAAACATTCATGCAGGATTTAATCTGCGAAAAATTCTATCGAATTCGAAACAAGTCAACGAAATTTTTGGTGGAAATGCATCAGCCGTCACAAAGAACTTATCACCGGACAACTCTGAGCGGATCTTAGGCATGCAGTGGGATAGCCATAACGACGAGTTTAAATTTGATCTGAAGTTTAACAAAGTTCCGAAAGAAATATTGCAACTTCAGCGGAAACCAACCAAAAGAGTGATGTTGAGCATCATAATGTCCGTTTTTGATCACTTCTGTTTGCTGGTGAATTTAACAGTTATCGCCAAAGTGTTAATGCAGACGTTGTGGAAAAGGAAAGTGGCATGGGACGATGAACTGCCTGAGGAGCTTTGCGGCCGGTGGGTGTCGTGGCTTGAAGAGTTGAAAAAGGTAAGAGACTATAAAATCCCTAGATGTTTTTCCGAAGATTTTTGCAGTGAGAAGAAGCAGCTACATATATTCTGTGATGCTAGTAATTCGGCAACGGCGGTGGTGGCTTACTGGAGGATTGAGACGCCAGAGGGGGTGAAACCAGCGTTTGCTGCCTGAAAGTCAAACTGCGCACCAGCCAAATATGTATCGATGCCACGGTTGGAACTGCAAGCAGCGGTATTCGCTGTTCGACTTAGGTGCCACATTTTAAAATGCTACGAAGTCGACGTTGAAAATATTGTTATGTGGACAGATTCGACTACGTTAGTGAAATGGATTAACTCCGATACATATAAGTACAAGCAGTTTGTTGCCAATAGGTTGGCCAAAATTTTGGAATCGTCACATGCAGCCGAATGGAGATGGGTTCCTGGTACGCTCAACCCTGCTGATGATGGAAGGAGATGCATCCAATATGACCCAGATGGACGTTGGAAAAATGGTCCAAATTTTCTAATGCAGCCTCCAAGTAACTGGCCGTCAGAAAATACTGGGCTGGATTATGGTTTTGCAAAGTGCGCTGAGCAAGAGCTTCGTACCAAGTATATTGGAAGCGCTCATCGTAAGTGCTGCCAGATCTATGATATTTCACACTTTTCAAATTACGCTCCACCCAAAAGGACGATCGCCTGGGTGAGAAGGTATGTTTTTAACTTGAAAATGAAAATTAACCAGCAGCCGTTAAAAAAGGTTGAGCTTACCGTAAATGAAGAAGAGGGCGCTGAGAACCTGCTTATAAAATTCACCCAACGAGACGCTTTCTGCGAAGAGTACTGGCAGATCCGCGGTGGTCACCCTGTTAGTGCAAGTAGTGCGTTGAAAATGTTATGCCCGTATATTGATGAAGATGGCCTCATCAGGTGTAGTGGACGTATCGTAAATGCGCCAAATTTACCTGTGCAAATGAAACGGCCCGTCATATTACCCAAGAATCATAATTTGACTAGATTGCTCGTGGAAATGTATCATAAGCGTTTTCATCACATTTACAATCAGGTCACAATCAAAGAAATACGACGTAAATACTGGGTTCCATCTTTGCGAGTATTGGTCAATAACGTGAGGGCCGGATGTAATACCTGCAAAGTACGAAGAGTGACACCACTTCAGCCTATCATGGCGCCATTGCCAGTCGATAGGGTCACATTTGTTCGCCCATTCTCGTACACCGAACTTGATTATTTTGGGCCTGTGCAAGTCACAGTAGCGCGTCGAAAAGGTGGATCGCGCTCTTCACTTGTTTAAACGTCCGAGCAGTACACTTAGAAATCGCGGCAGACCTGAGTAGCGATGCGTGCATAGTTTGCATAAGGAACTTCATAAACCGACGTGGTGTTCCGGTACAAATCCGTAGCGATAACGGAACTAATTTTGTGGGTATCGCGAAGGAGCTAGGTAATGAAGTATCTTTTTTGGACCATAATGCTAAAACTGTCGCCCTCGCACCGTTGGGTGTTAAGTGGAAATATAATAAGCCAGCTGGTCCCAGCGCAGGAGGAGCATGGGAGAGACTTGTGCAGTCGGTGAAACGAGCCTTGAATTCCATGCTGAAGGAGCATGCTCCCAAACTAAAAACGCTCTGTAGTCTGGTAGTCGAGTCGGAGAACATAGTAAACTCGAGGCCGCTTACGCCCCTGCCTGTGACACCGAGCGAGCCCGAACCACTTACTCCAAATCATTTTTTACTTGGTTGTACTAACTCAACGCAAACACCCGCGCTATATGAACATCGTTTGTGCTCACTCCGGAAGCAATGGCGTTTGCTGCAAAATATGAAAAATCACTTTTGGAAACGTTGGGTGATAACCGGATGAGTATTTGCCGGAGCTGACTCGTCGAACCAAATGGAATCGCCCATCAAAGCCGTTAAGCGCCGGGAGTCTTGTCCTCATTTGTGAAGCAGACCTTCCAATATCTAAATGGCGCAGGGGAAAAGTATTGAGCTTACGCATCCGTCCGGATGGAGTCGCCAGATCAGCAGAAGTGAATACGAGCAGCGGAGTACTAAAGCGACCAATTTCAAAATTAGCGGTGTTAGATGTCGAAGAGGACTCTGGTGAATGTTCCCGTGGTCGGGAGACGATTCACGGGGGAGGGGATGTGGGAAACAAACCTCAAGCATTTAAAGTGGTTTATTCTAAAGTACCTAATAATGCAACCGTGTGCCTTCCTTATTTCATTGTTTCTTTTGTCTCTTCGTTCTTTGTTCATAACTGTAACAGTAAAATCAAAGATAAATGGTCTTCATTCGCAAATATTTCCTCAAAGTGAACGGGAGGCCTTGGTCAAATAACTTTTATATACTGTATGTTGGCATTAATAGAAACTAAGTTTTATTGTAATACTTCTTTAGAGAATAAACTCTATCACCACGGATATACGATTAAATAAGCAACTTAAGGAGTTTTATTCTAAAAAGGCTTCCCGCAGTGAATATTGGCGTTTCAGTGACAGCCGTAACAGTATGTGTGGACAATGACCGAAACGAATATGGCCGCACGTGTGAGTAACGTGTTGCCAGAATACGTTTCGAAATGTGTTGCCAGATGTTCAAAGCGTAAGAATATTATAAAGATGAGTATAAGTGCTATTTTATTATGAGTTTAACAGCTGTTATGAGTATTATGTGTGCAGATAATGTAATTTTTTCAGTAAAATGATAATAATTATTGATTGTATGATTTAAATATACATCGTAATTATAGTAAAGTCACTTTTATTGTTGAGAAGTTCTGCTCACAAATACTTCTGCTCCTTCTCTTCACAACACAGAAAGAGGACTCTACTTTGTGAGGGTTCCTAAGCGCGGCCGCAGGCCGCCTACGCAGAAAGAACTTTTGCTCAAAAATACTTCTGCTTCTATTCTTCGAACCACAGAAACATAATTCTACTTTGTGAGGGTTATAATACCTAAGCGCGGCCGCAGGCCGCATACGCAGAACAAAGTTCTGCACAAAAATACTTCTGCTCCTTTTCTTTTCGACCCAGAAAGAGAATTTTACTTTGTGAGGGTTACAATCCCTCAGGCCGCCTACGCAGAAAGAAGTTCTGCTCAAAGATACTTCTGTTTATTTTCTTCCCCACACAGATAGAGAACTCTACATTGTGAGGGTTATAATCCTTAAGCGCGGCCGCAGGCCACCTACGCAGAGAGAAGGTCTGCTCAAACATACTTCTGCTTATTTGCTTCCCCACACGGAAAGAGAACTCTACTTTGTGAGGGTTATAATCCTTAAGCGCGGGCGCAGGCCGCCTACGCAGAAAGAAGTTCTGCTCAAAAATACTTCTGCTTATTTTCTTCCCCACACGGAAAGAGAACTCTACTTTGTGAGGGTTATAATCCTCGCAGAAAGAAGTTCTGCTCAAAAATAAGTCTGCTCATTTTCTTCGCATCAAAGAAAGAGAATTCTACTTTGTGGGGATTATAATCCCTAAGCGCGGACGTAGGCCGCCTACGCAGAACAAAGTTCTGCACAAAAATACTTCTGCTCCTTTTCTTTTCGACCCAGAAAGAGAATTTTACTTTGTGAGGGTTACAATCCCTCAGGCCGCCTACGCAGAAAGAAGTTCTGCTCAAAGATACTTCTGTTTATTTTCTTCCCCACACAGATAGAGAACTCTACATTGTGAGGGTTATAATCCTTAAGCGCGGCCGCAGGCCACCTACGCAGAGAGAAGGTCTGCTCAAACATACTTCTGCTTATTTGCTTCCCCACACGGAAAGAGAACTCTACTTTGTGAGGGTTATAATCCTTAAGCGCGGGCGCAGGCCACCTACGCAGAGAGAAGTTCTGCTCAAAAATACTTCTGCTTATTTTCTTCCCCACACGGAAGGATAATTCTACTTTGTGAGGGTTATAGTCCTTAAGCGCGGCCGCAGGCCGCCAACGCAGGAATAAGCTCTGCTCAAAAATACTTCTGGTCATTTTCTTCGCAACAAAGAGGGCGAATTCTACATTGCGAGGGTTATAATCCTTAAGCGCGGCCGCAGGCCACCTACGCAGAGAGAAGTTCTGCTCAAAAATACTTCTGCTTATTACACAGAAAGGGAATTCCATGATAAAAAAATAGAAGGTAGTTTCACTTCAAACTTTTTTGCCGATTACAGGCATTTTTGAAGTTTCATAAATTTTACACTTTAGAAGCAGCGTTGCTACATTGGAATTAACAAAATATAATTTATGGTATTTTGGGATGGTAGTTTCTATTGTGTTTAATGGTTCTTAGTCTTTTCATACGATCCTAAATAGTTATCTTTTGGAGTTCTAAAATGCGTAACAATTATTATTACCTCAGGAAACCTCAAACTATGAAGGCATGTCAGAGACGTAAATATTTGCGGATTTTTTTCAAATATATGCAATTTCATTCATCAATCTTTATGAGCTTGAGGCCGTTTTAAGTGAAAAACTTAATGTGGAAAAGCAACAATAATTTGAAAAAATGGTAGAAGTGATAGCTATTTCGGAAATCACCACATTTCCTCGTCAGACTTCTTTCAGTAGGATTCGAACCGACGATCACCACTGACTCAGCCAGTTGCCTACGCACTGTGCTAAGTTTGCCTTGCTAATTCTTGTTGCTTATTTTCCACTATTTCACTTTGCTAAGCCAACTACAATCAAGCGCAACTATTCCGCTGCAATTCACTTGATCATGTGGTTGTTGGTTTTGTTGGTTTTTGTTAATATTTCTATTAATATTAATATTTAGAATGTTTAATTTTTAGGTGTGCTCGTCCTTAAGTTATTTGTTTTTTGTTATTTTTTGGCCTTTTAACAATTATATTCAACAATTTTATAATGAGCTCGAGGCCATTTTTTAAATGAAAATTTATTGTGGAAAAGCAACAATAATTTGAAAAAATGGTAGAAGTGATAGCTATTTCGGAAATCACCACATTTCCTCATCAGACTTCTTTCAGTAGGATTCGAACCGACGATCCCACTGACTCAGCCAGTTGCCTATGCACCGTGCTAAGTACGCCTTGTAAATTATCGTTTGCTTTTTTCCACTATTTTCATTTTTGTTATGCCAATACAATCAAGCGCAGCTATTCCGCTGCAATTCACTTGATCATGTGGTTGTTGGTTTGGTTGGTGTTTGTTAATATTTCTAGGACGAGCACACCTAAAAGTTAAACATTCTAAATATTAATAGAAATATTAACAAACACCAACAACCACATGATCAAGTGAATTGCATTGCAGCGGAATAG
>NW_016158208.1:0-4407 GCF_001687245.7 Rhagoletis zephyria | reverse complement strand
AAAACCAACAACCACATGATCAAGTGAATTGCAGCGGAATAGTTGCGCTTGATTGTAGTTGGCTTAGCAAAGTGAAATAGTGGAAAATAAGCAACAAGAATTAGCAAGGTAAACTTAGCACAGTGCGTAGGCAACTGGCTGAGTCAGTGGTGATCGTCGGTTCGAATCCTACTGAAAGAAGTCTGACGAGGAAATGTGGTGATTTCCGAAATAGCTATCACTTCTACAATTTTTTCAAATTATTGTTGCTTTTCCACATTAAGTTTTTCACTTAAAACGGCCTCAAGCTCATAAAAATTGTTGAATATAATTTTTATAAGGCCATAAAATAACAAAAAACATATATGCAATTTCTGTATTTATGTAGGTACTATGTATGTACATTGGAATGCATCACCAAAAAAGTTTCGGTTTTTCCGTCGGGATCATAAAATATATTATATTTAAAGACTTCCACCAAAATATTTCGGAAAAATATTAAGATTCACGTGAGCTGGACCGATTTCAAAATACCTCCAAAAATGTAGGTTTTTTATGAATAAACATAGTTTCTTAAAGGATTTTTTGAAAAATCCCCTCGGACGACAAAATAGTTTAAGTTTAAAAAATCGGCATAAAAATATTTTTAAAATTTTCAACGGAATGATCATTATTATCATTATTGAATTATGCAAACAAATAAAACGGGTGAGAAAACATCTTTGCAATGATACCTTATAAGTCTAAATCGGCGAAGTTTTGACCGAGTTATTTAAGAATTTCTTAAACCAATCTTTGAAAAATTTTCAAGAACAGCATAAAAAATGTCATTATTAGGATTTTGTTGAAATCGTTTCTAAAGCAATTTTTTAAGCTTAAACTCTTTTGCCATCTGAGGAGATTTTTTTCAAAAAATACTTAAAAAACCAATTTTTATTCGTAAAAAACTCAAGGAGGTATTAATATTTTTCCGAAATATTTTAGTGCAGGCCTCAAAATATAATAGATCCCAACGGAAAAACACTACCGATTTTTTTTTTTTTTATGGGGAGTGATGCAGTCTTATGTACATGTGTATGTAATGAAATTGAGGAAATACATATATTGCTTTGAACAACAAAATC
This sequence comes from Rhagoletis zephyria, assembly GCF_001687245.7. NCBI lineage: Eukaryota > Metazoa > Arthropoda > Insecta > Diptera > Tephritidae > Rhagoletis > Rhagoletis zephyria. Next base: position 3,304 of record NW_016158208.1, on the reverse strand, counting down.
GTACTTCGGGAAGATTTTATTCCTTCACGTTACAAGCTTCTAACCACTTATTTCTAATAAACGAGAAATTTTTGAAAATTTGACCCTGGAATCCTTGCACAAATTTAGAAGATTCCTACAGCTTTCAAACGCGCAATTAATTTTTTGTTTTATTAAAATTATTGATTTTTCGTTTAAAAAATCTGTTGTTTGAAATTTTTTCAAAGGCACTTAAAAAATATTTTTTTTTTTGTGGCAGGTAGTTTGATTTTGATAGAGATGTCATAATGCCAGCGAAAGTCAAATGGCTAACATGGCGGCAAATATCATTGAGTGAAACTACCTTCTTGTTGTTCTGCTCAAAAATACTTCTGCTTATTTTTTTCCCCACACAGAAAGAGATTTCTATATTGTGAGGGTTATAATCCTTAAGCGCGGCCGCAGGCCGCCTACGCAGAAAGAAGTTCTGCTCAAAAATACTTCTGGTCATTTTCTTCGCAATACAGAAGGAGAATTCTACATTGTGAGGGTTATAATCCCTACGCGCGGCCGAAGGCCGCCTGCACAGAAAGAATTCTGCGCCAAAAAATGCTACGAAGCAGGAGGTGTTTTATACACTTAAGAAGGCAACGCAAAAAGGAGAATTCTGCGTAATAAGTGTTATAATCCGTAAGTGCGGCCGAAGGCCGCCTACGCAGAAAGAGTTCTGGCGTGGTGCACTCTCGCGAAGTTTCCCCCGGACTTTTTCTCCGGGTAAAAATGGATAAAGCGTCAAAGTGCATATCAGCTGTTTTGTGTTTACATGTTGCCTGCATATACTTGGTGCTTTTAGGAAATAGTGTATGTAATTTCAATTTTTATATTCTTAAAATCAAATTTGTGAAACAAACATTCAATTTCCAAGTGTTTGCATTTGAGTGACAAAAACAAAAACAACGCGAATCGACTGTTTCTAAAATTCTGTGCACGAAATGTGGTTTTTTGCGTTCCCGTACTTCTGGATTATGTTCCATTTTTGAGAGCAAACTTTTCGCATATTCTCTAATTGCCGGATCCGGTCGGAATTTTTAGGGAAAAAACCTATTGGCTATTTAAATATGAGATATGCAACCCTGTGTTTGTACCAAACAACCAAGATTGATTGGTACGTTGTTCAATCAATCCCTCCAAATCCCACCGAAAAACAGCACAAAATGTAAACAAACAAGCAAATGCAACAACATTTTCAAGAAACAAGCAGAAGTGCTGCCAATTTTTTGGCATATTTAAACAAAGTTGATCTGAAACCCAACGAAAGCTAAATGGCATTTAAACAACAATCCACAATTAAACTTAAGTGCCGTTTAAATATTCATTTGAAATTGGCCCTAAGCGTGGGAATAGCAGAGGTTACATTGTCGTCTTAAGTGCGTGTCTGACCGGGCAATGCAGTATATTTCAGAAAGCAGTTGCATGAGCAGTGGCACCTTGCATGTAAAGTGTCTTTCGAAAGATTTTTTTTTATTTCCGAAAGGCGAATTGCAGGGAAAATTTATGAAAAACACTTTTTGACTGGGTAAATGTGCACTTTAGCGTGCCCACCGAAAGTTGACCCAAAATAGTCGAAAGGAGTATCAAACGATGCGTATTACTGCCGGTGTTAAGAATCCGAAGGCGGAAATTGATTTCGTTTAAAGTTATTGACAAAAAAAAACCGTTTCGTTCAGGTCAACTTTGTTAATACTGAAATCACATTAATAAACACACGAAAAGAATGCATATTGGTATTTACATGTTCACTATGGTTTAATTTAACTGAATTTGTAACATAAAATTACGAAACTAACCAATTTATTGTAATATCAAAGCGAAAACTATCCNACAGGGAAAATTTATGAAAAACACTTTTTGACTGGGTAAATGTGCACTTTAGCGTGCCCACCGAAAGTTGACCCAAAATAGTCGAAAGGAGTATCAAACGATGCGTATTACTGCCGGTGTTAAGAATCCGAAGGCGGAAATTGATTTCGTTTAAAGTAATTGACAAAAAAAAACCGTTTTGTTCAGGTCAACTTTGTTAATACTGAAATCACATTAATAAACACACGAAAAGAATGCATATTGGTATTTACATGTTCACTATGGTTTAATTTAACTGAATTTGTAACATAAAATTACGAAACTAACCAATTTATTGTAATATCAAAGCGAAAACTATCCCCGAAAACCAGCGTCTCTTTTATTATGCTAGTTGTAATCAAAACATTGAGGTGCTTGGTGTTGCCAATTTATTATTATCAGAATAGGCTTTAATTAGTGATGCCTGTTGGAATAAATGTGGAAGTTTTATGTTTTATACAATTAAAGAAATGAAATTAAATTTAGATTGCGTTTATATTTCCGGTATGTATATAGGAATGCGCCCATTCACAAGTCTATTTCCGAGCTTATGGACCATAACCCTTACTACGCAGAAGAAAAGTGACAGAACTTCTTTCTGCGTAGGCGGCCTTCGTCCGCGATTAGGGATCATAACCCTTACTACACAGAAATCTCCTTTCTGTGTTGCCGAAGAAGAGTGGCGGAACTTCTTTCTGCGTAAGCGGCCGTCGGCCGCACTTAGGAATCATAACCAGGTACCGCAAATAACGATTATCTTTGAAATTTCAACTCAAATAATCACACTGAAAGAGAAATGCTACGTGCATAAGAAGGAAACCAATACACTGATTTTTATTTTTTAATTTTTACTTATAAAAATCAAGATGAATCATTATTTTTTGAGTCTTAATTTTTTACTCAGAAAATAATCGTTATTTTCTGAGTTTTACTTTTTGCTCGGAAATTAATCGTTACGTTTTAAGTTTTAATTTTTGCTCGGAAAATATTGGTTATTTTTTTAGTTTTATTGTTTGCTCGGTAAATAATGGTTACGTTTTAAGTTTTATTTTTTGCTCGGAAACTAATTGTTACGTTTTAAGCTTTATTTTTTGCTCGGAAAATCATCGTTATTTCTTGAGTTTTATTTTTTGCTCATGCGTATGGGCATGCTTGAATAGACAGAATAGCATTGAACTTTTAACGCCACTGTGGGGTGGGTAATGAAAATGCAGAGAGCAAGATACAAGGGCTTCATCCTCATCCTCATCTCCATTTTCATCCTCATCCTTCATCTCCATCTTCATCTAGATGAAGATGAAGATGAAGACGAAGATGAAGATGAAGATGAAGATGAAGATGAAGATGAAGATGAAGATGAAAATGAAAATGAAAATGAAGATGAAGATGAAGATGAAGATGATGAATAGTAGGATGAAGATGAAGACGGGGCCGAAGATCAAGACGA
>NW_016158207.1:126203-153672 GCF_001687245.7 Rhagoletis zephyria | reverse complement strand
CCCGGCGCAAGTATTAAATATAGTTTTTTTACCTTTCCGAAAACTAACGTACATAGTAAGCAGGGGTGGTTTTACCCCTATTTCAAACATCTTCAATGGAACATTCAGTTAGACATAATGAGATAAACGTATATACTTAGTCATATGTGGGCGATATAAAACCCATTTTCCGAAATTCCAAATAATTTACTTCTCTTCAAGTTATTGTTGTTAGTATCAAATTTGAGTAAATTAGCGTCCTTAAATATCGAAGCNTTCCGAAATTCCAAATAATTTACTTCTCTTCAAGTTATTGTTGTTAGTATCAAATTTGAGTAAATTAGCGTCCTTAAATATCGAAGCTTCAAGCATTTCTGAAATTTGCCGTTATATGAAAAGTGGCCGTAATTTTAGACCGATTTAAATAATTTTCAACGGTTTGCTTTTATGTGGCAAGCACAACAATCATACAAAGTTTGCTACATATTGGTCGAACGGTTGCAANCTGCCTTAGCTCAGTAGAATAAGAAGAAAAACGGGAAGAAATTAATCCCCATTTGAGGCAATAATATAAAATTTCNTCTCTAAATTACCGTTGTATGGGATATGGTCCGATTTTCAAAATTTTCAGCCATTTGGTATGTTGTACCAAGGCCAACAACTGTGCCAAGTTTGGGAGAAATTGGTGGAGCGGTTACCAAGTTATACACATGTAATCATAAGTGGGCGTGGCTATGCACATTTTCCAAAAATTTTTAATATGCTTATTTTTCGCCTAAAAATCATTGTAAATATCAATTTTGAGTGAATAAGCTTCAGTAGTTACTAGAATATCGGAGTGCACAAGTGCGCTCGGGTATAAAAATTCTCGCTGTTTTTCGTACTCGTATGTACTACTATGCAACTTATAGGCAGTGTTGCCAGGAATCGTCATTGGCATGTAAAAATCGTCAACATATAAGAAATTTAATAAACGGAACCAGGAAGCTCTTTTAGTTTTTTTTTCATTTTATTCTAGCTTCTGATGGCTATACGTAAAAAATAAAAAGTTTAACTTTTTTACGAATCTTTGTAATTTGCATTGCTTTTAACAACAATATTTTTCATTGCAATAAAATCACATTTTAATTTTTTTTTTAACTACAACTTAACGATGTGCATTCAAAACTGTTCATACTTACATGTTTTGCTAATGAACTTATTCATAATTCCCTCAATAAAATATGTATGAGTACACAACGTCACAACGCCAAAATTACGAATTTGACCGCCAAAAACTACACAAATAGTGATGAAACAAAGAATAAAACTACTTATCGATAACTAGTATTAGTGCTGCCACATGATATAATCTCGATACGACAATTATAGGTTCTTTCCCCAACAATCCGGACGGGATCCGGTAATTAGGGAATAAGCGAAAAGTTTGCTCTCAAAAGAATTTGAGAAACTGCTGATTCACGGTGGTTTTGTTTTTGTCACTTAAATGCAAACACTTGGAGATTTAATTTTGGTTACACAAATTTGATTTCAAGTATATAAAAATTGAAAATACATCAGCAGGCCATTCACTATTCCCTTAAATCACTAAGCAAATGCAGGCAACATGTAAACACAAAAGAGCTGATATGCACTTTGGACACTTTATCCGTTTTTACCCGGAGAAAAAATCCGGGCTGTTTCGGGCAAGAAGAAGAAGACACTTACGATCCAATACTTTCCAATTTTCGATCTCTATTACCCATTTTGTTAAGTACGGGAATGATTTCTGGGCTGTTTTGTGCACCCGCGGGATCCCGCATTGCGTACGGGCATTAGGAGAAATGGTAAAATCTCAATCGGTTTTAACACTGCAATTTTTAGTTGTCTGTGTAACAATCTTCAAAATTGAGAACCAGCCAAATTTGCACATAAGGAAAAATCGTAATTAGGTCACACAAATCGTCAAATCGTCATGGCAGTAAGAAATTTTAAAATGACGACCAAATCGTAAACCTGGCAACACTGCTTATAGCTGCATTTGTGAAGGCACGATCTTGAATCATTATTACACAAACAAACTTTAAGCGTGTAGGGGCGCCTTATTGACGCATATTTCACCATGATGCAATAATACAAGGTAGTATCAGTTGTGACAGCTCGATTTGACACTGCCTTAGCTCAGTAGAATAAGAAGAAAAACGGGAAGAAATTAATCCCCATTTGAGGCAATAATATAAAATTTCATATTTTCTTCTAAACAAAATTTGCTTTTTCATAGTATATTCGTAATGAAAATAAGATAAAATTCCTTTTTGAGAAAACAAAATGTGTATACTGAGAAAAAATATGAAAAGTTCAACTATATTATTAGGCAAAGAAGTGTCAAAGAAGTAACACTGTTTCACCTAAGGCAGTCAATATGGCGGAATTAGAGCGAGATGTTGCCAACCGATCACAACTTGTATTATTGCATCATGATATTTCACCACTGGTGTATTAACCATACCAACCAGTATTGCCGTTCGAGAATATTTTTGAGAACGAAAAGTCCTACCAAATCAGTTTCCAAACTACCAATTTTTTTAATCATCAGATATTGATATTTTATTTCGTTTCATATTTTACTTTATGTAAAAATATGAATCTTTGAGATTAATTAAATTTCTATCAATTATTTTATTCTAAAAAGTAAAAAAGGCAATCGATCTAAACATTTTATTTTTGATAAAAAAAAGTGTTTCTGTGATCACGTAATTTTATTTTTATAAATTTTTTTTCCATTTAGCCAGGGTTCAATAAAATTACGGGATGTCAGCAACATAGTCTTAATATTTCGGTACGAGTTTTAGGCCATTTTAGCACGCTTTTATTAGCGCCATTCGACAACATTTATTTAAAATTTTTACAAATGTTCTACTAAACAAACACTACGCAACAACAGTGCAATACATTTTTGACATTTCGAATAGAACTCCAAATTTCGATAGGATTGCAAAACATCTTTAAAATTTGGAATCGGAATTTCAAATCGATGAGAAATCAATTTCGAATGAATCCAGAACAGCCCTGAATATTTTTCATACCATAGTATAGCATAACTAGAAAACATCATCATTCTTAACACTTAATTCCACAAAAAAAAATCCACTTTCGAAAAAAATTGTGGCTCACTACACATTTTACTCTATAAAAAATAACAAAAAATTTTAACTCGCAAAACATTGCGAATATCTAAAAAAGAATAACTCAATACAGATTTACTCTCCTGAATGTATGTAGTAAGATCATATCGTCGATGTTTTTGCAAAACCGCCCATCGACCAGTTGCAAAACCGCCTAAATCGCCGTTGTGGCAAAAATGAGATTTGATGACTCTGAATTCTAGGCATCTAGATTTATGCACAAAAATCGTTAAATCTGTTTTAGGGGAAAAAATCACTTTTGAAAAATGTTTGAGTTGTGGCTGTTTTTGATTTATTTTACGTTTGTGCATTCAAAGACGAATTTTAGCAAACAAAAACTGAATTTTGAAGGAATAAGTTTTTATAATGTAGAAGTTGATTGTGTTGGAATTTTTTGAAAAAATCCAAAGCAAAGTGGCAAATACTAATAAATTCTAGCATATACTTAGAAATAGTTTTTCCGCTTGCTCTCAAACAAGGAATTTTGAGTTAGTACGCATTTGAAGAACGTGCGCGATATATGTATGTACCTACTTATAAGTTTGTGTATTGCTATTCGTAAAAATGTTAACTAATCAGAAAATAAAGGAGAAACAAAAATTGTACATATATTCTATTAAGGTGTGCTCTGCGTACGCATCACTGGACCGGATGGGCTAGGCCCTACTACTAAATTGTTTAACGATAAGCTTTTCAATCATCCACGAACACATTCATTTAATTACATACATATGTAGATGCATCAGTCATAGCCTAATTGGCAAACAAATTGCAATAAGCTAAACAAATCAATGCTAATTGCTGCCTGCTTTTGATATCATTCTGGTGCTTTCTGGCATTTAGGAATTCAGCAATATACATACATATATCTATCTATATATATAAATGTGAATTTCTGTTCGAAAGCGCACGAAACTTTGCACACTTATTTATATTTATCCCGGGAAGGTTATAGGTATGGTTTTATTTGCAAATGTGTCGTCAATTTAGCAAGGGGCGTGGCACCTCCCACAGGCCTGCAAATGTTTAATCAGCTATAACTTCGAAACCATAAGTCAAAAGAATTTGAGCTTTGATATGAAGTCATACCTCTGGTAGGTGCTTATGGTAAGGTTTATATAAATGAGTTTGTAAAAGGGGGCGTGGTACATCCCATAGGTGTGGAATTTTGTTTCAGCTATAACTTCGGAAACATAAGTCACATGAATTTGAAATTTTATATGAAGGTTTATATAAATGAGTTTTTATTTAAAGACCTGGGGTGAAACCCGCACAACACAACAAACCCACACAACACAAGCTAGTTACTTTGTATACCCTTTTTCACTAAGTACACTTCTACAAAAATATTAAATTCAAAATTTACGAAAATAAATTTAAGTCCGCAGACTGGCTGTGTGGTCTAGTTAAACTTGTTTAACTTGTTTAACTTGTTGTTTACGGTAATAAAGCTTGGTTAAGCATGGATTGAATTTGATTCATAGTTAGACTGGCACCTTTAAAAAAGAAAGCTTTATTCTACTTAAGATCTTAATAAAATTAGATCAACTACGCAGCACAGAGAATTTGTTACAGTATATGCAACAATTTTTATTCTTATTTTATCCCGACAATTATTTATAAAAATATGGGTCATACTACAACAAAAAACATAAAAATATACTTTCCTAACTTTGTGCAAAACTCACTAAATTTTTAACTGTTTGATCAGATTTTTTTAATTTTTTTTGAGTATGTGGCCCCTATTATGAGTTGCATTCGATTTTCGATCTTCGCTGGTTATCGGTTATTTTCTGTCGAACAGAATTTTGATTTCGATGGTGTAGCGAAGTGTTAGAGAATTGTAAAAAATGTATGATTTTGCCTTTGTTGTTGTAGACATTAATTTTAAACAATTTAAACAAATTGCATGCAGTTTTAACGTCGTGAATACAAAACCAAAGCTCGAAAGGCTGGTTTTACTTGTGAAAAAAAAAATTCCAATACTCAGTTGGCACGATCTCTGAGAACAAAATCGTAGAGCTGTTGATAGTTTTAAAATATTTTAAATATGTGGATTTGGCTCACAAACGCCTCTTTAGATAGTCGGAGGTTTTTAATAAATCTGTAAATGAATTTCTTAAATATATTTAATGTCAAAATATATTCTAAAGAGTACACCTAAACTCTCTAAAACATTTTCTACTCCTGGCCAGTTTACTAAGCTCTCTTTCTCTGACGAATCGTTGAACCAGAACTCCGTTGCACTAATTTTTATCACGTTTTTATAAACTCGCTTTCTTTTTTATTTTAATTTGCACAAATTTACATAAATATGTATAAGCACACTATTTAGTTTGATCGATTTGTAAACAAAGCTTCTCAGCGGTGAAAAATATACTATTGTGAACAACCTAAACGAGTGAAATTCACAATAGCGCTATTCTTCATCGAATTAGCGTCATAATACCAAATGAAAATTCGTTCGATCAGCACTTTCGACCACGGTCGAAGATGGAATACAACTCATGATAGGGGCCTGTATGCCGTTTTGTAGCTCAATAATTTTTTTTACAACAAAGTGCAAGTTCGACGTAGCTAGGGAATACCGTTGATTTTTAGTAATATTTTCACGCAGTTTCTTCCATACAAAAAAAATTCGAAAATACTTTATATGGAAAAAATATGAAAGGCCATGTGTTATTTTTCTAAACTAGATCTGATACAGAAATTTCATTCACAGATTTGAAATCGTCATTAACAATAACGTAGTCATCAGAAATGCTATTGTGCGGTGTTATTATTGAGTTTTATTTTTTCACTTAAGAATAATGATTATTCAAAAAACTCAAAAGCTATACCAATGGTATTTTCAACGTATCTTTTTCAGAGGTAGGTACACCCTAGTAAAAGGAATAAGTCCCAAAATTTTCAAGTCGAAATTTCATTCGGTTGCGTCCGTATGGCCCTTTAAATTTTATAAATAATCAGTATTTTTAAGTGAAAAAAAACTTAAAAAACAATCACTATTTGTGATCGAAAAAATAAAAATAATACAAAAATAAACAAAAATAAACAAAAATAAAATAATGATTATTTCCGTTGAGAGAAAAAATAAAACTAGATTATTATTATTTTTAAGCAAAGAAAAGTCATGAAATAATGATTAAATGATGATTTAAATTATTTTACTCATAATTATTACCGTCCATGTAAAAAACGGCAAATCCAGCCGAAAACAGTACCACCCTTACATACTTTACTATTAAAAACCAAGCATCTATTGTATGAGGTATAATTGAAATTTTTACGTAATTTATTTACTTTGTGATTGCAAAAAGTTCAATGAAATACATACATATTTAAAACTCGCCTGTTCCAGCCATAGTAGTGGTCTACAGAGTGTGGTAAGTTTGTACATATTTACATATAAGTTATTTTAATCATACCATAAATCCAGAAAGAAAAACTGAAATCTCAATAAGTTTACTCTGCGTAATTGTGTAAATTTTAGGTTATATATTTTGAAATTGTTTTAATTTGAAGAAAGCTATTTCGGGATTTCTCTTTCACAAGAAATTAAACTTATTTGAAATTAAAAGCGGAAGATGTCGCTAATATGAAATTTTTCTATGACTGGACAGAAAAATGGCGTCAACACAAATGGTGCAAATCATTTTGTGTTTTTTTTTTTCAACCATCTTCAAGTACATATGAAAGTAGAGCCGAAATACTGGAGAGAATAGGTAATCAATCATTTGCCATTCGGTTTTTTGTTGTAAATACGCACAAAATTTTACAGAAACGACAAAAAACGTGAATGCGGTCCTATTTTCAGCCTTATTAGTTTATGTAGTGGGAAATTGCAATATGCATATATATACATATGTATGTTTTTTCAACAATTAGCACTTGTTTCGCCGAAGTATTTTTGGCGCGAGTCCTAAAATAGACCAAATGAAAAAAAGTTATATTTCCTTTTATAGAGGAAGTGGCGTATGTTCACTCTTAAATTTAAAAACAACAAAAATTATCATCATCAGGTAGAAATAAACAAAATAAAAAATGCATTAATAACCGGTAAAATAAATTTTAATAATCACTTAAAACTTTCCTTCTAAAAACATTTTTCTTTTCATTATATGATCCAATTTTAAAGTGCGGTATAGAATGGGCGTGACTGAGAACAAATTTTAACGGCGCTAAAATCCTTTTGAATAAATAAGGCTTTCGAACAATGTGATTTTAAACTTTTTTCGCCACTCAGCTTACTGTATAAACCTTTAGAGTTATCTTTCATTTAAATTATGTATTGAGTGGGGCTTACCTTTTCAGCGTCAAAGGTAAGACTAATTCAAGAACACCTAGAACGACTGCATTTGGCGGCAATTCCTGTTATCGTGAGCCATACATATGTATGTGTTATATAATAATTGCGAATACAAGCATACATACATACATAGATATCCCATTAAAATTTTTGTTTAGTTTGAAATATGTAGGTTTTTTTTTGTTGCATTTCTTTCATGTCTATATGTATATGGATGGATGCATGTGTTTAAAATTGTACATAGCTGTAATTGAAAGTAATTTACAATTATTGTGCGCATCTTCTTTACTTTTTTTATAAATTTACAGTTCGTTTTTTTGGTTATCGCCTACAGTTGTACATATGTATGTATGTATATATGTATGTATGCAAGTAAATATTATCACCATGTATTCAACTATGTATATGTATTTAGAAATAATTTTTTTCGTAGCACACCACACAAGAAATAATAAACGTTGAAAGTACTTTTACAAAAAGCCAGTCGACATAACAAGTTTATTAATTTTTATTTCAACTTATATACATAAGTGTGTTTTTTTGTTTATCTAATTTTTTTAAGGGCCGTTTTCTCAAGCAGGGTTTAATATTTATCTGCCTTTTAAACACAAATTTTGTTCTCAAGAAATTAATTAAAGGCCACTTGAGAAAACGGCTCTAAATGTGTGCAATATAAAGTGTTGCTAAAGTTTCCGATGACAGAATTGTAAAATTTTTTTAACTTAATTTCGCAGCGTTTATCTTTCAATGAACTCAGTTAAAAAATTGTAATTGAGGCAACTTCAGCAAAAGCATCACCAATTGTACCAGATACACACACACACACACTCAAACACATAAAACACGAATGCCAATCACAAAAGTCAGCTAGAAAATTCAGCAAAGCAAAATGTACAAAATATCACTGAGTAGCAGCTAACAGACAGTAAAGTTGTCGTTGTCGTTGACGTTGAAATTTTTAATCAAAAATTTGCCAGCCTTATTGTTGTTGTTCACAGTGATGTGGTTTATTTTTCTGTTTTGAGGCTGAATCGCTGGCTGTGTCAGTGGTGGCGTTGATAGTGCTATTTACTTTGGTTTTTTTCATAGATTGCACTACTTCAGGGCAAATTATCAAGAGTAGGCTGTATACACACACGCACACGCACACACACACACACACACACACACACACACACACACACACACAACACGATTTGCTTGTACGCGTGATCGCATATTTTTGTCTTTTCACTGTGACTCCAATTTTTCGTTGCCTACTCGCTGCTGCCTGTTGCCATTGCTGCGCTCAGTTTGGTCTTTTTACATTTTCTCTTTTGTTGTTTTCATTGTTATTGTTTTTGTTGTTGTTCTCTTACTTCGCACACGATTTGTTGTTGCACGAAAGAATTTAATGCAATTTTTTGTTGTGTATGTATTTCGCTCTGCCTTCTTCTTCTTGGCTGTTGTCGACTTTTAGCTGCTTCGTCGACAATTTACACGAACACGGCCATAGTACGAGAAGCGACGGCGGCCCCCACTCGCACACAGGCACATAAACAGACATTCCAAAGCCCATACACACAGCTACATACATAGACGTGGAGCCGCGTTTAAAAACCAGCACTCGTATAAGAAAAACGAGAAACGGGAGAATCGTGGCGGCTCCATACTTGGAGCAGAGCTGGCGAACCGATCGTGTGGTTTAGCGCGCGATTTCTGGCGTCGTTGTCGTCGCCTTCGCCTTCATTGTACGAGTATGTATGTATGTATGTAAGTAGTTTGTATATACATACATTTGCGCACTCACATTTCGGCCTGGAACCCCCTTACACCCAAAATTTTCACCTGTGTGCGCGCATATTTAAAGCACCCTCCCCCCGTCATTAAAGAATATCTACTTGGAAACAGTGCTTAGATGGCATGTGAGTTAGTATGTGCGCGTGTGTGAGTACATGGGCCTTTGGCGCTGCATGTTTGGGGAACGTAACGTGGATTGTTTTAATATTATACATTAGGGATGTTTCCAATGTCATATTTTTTACATTCGCGAGTGAAAATGCGCAGGCGAACGCGAATGTTAGGAATGACATTGAAAAGCTATAATCGACTTACATAAGTCATCGTTTTGTAAATTACACGGTTCAACAAAATTTGATCGTATTTTATCTAAAAACCGGGGCCGACCTCATTTTAATTTTTTAATTGTTTGATGCTGATTTGAAGTGCATTTACAAAATTTTTCCAGCATGTTCAGTCTTTGAAAAAAAACTGTAAAAAAATGGCAAAAATGGCAAATTTCAAGACAAAAATTTTAAAATATAATTTGGACGTATGTTTATGAAAATCCATTTCTTCTGATGGATTCTACCTCATGTCGATGGATTAAGTAGAAAGGCGTGACAAATAAAAAAAAAAAAAAACTTAGTAAAAACAAAAACACTAGAAAAGAACATGGCGAAGGACTCCCCTAGGACATAACCACCATGGAGAAGTGGTATGATAAAATATCAAACCTCCATATGCTTACTGACTATTGAGTTTGAGGAAAGTGTAAAGAGACAAAAGACTGGCTACTGATTAATCTGGGATATTGATTTTTATGCCCGAGCGCACTTGCGCACAAGGCTATTATAACTTTGTTCACATAGCGGTTGTTTGTAACAGGCAAAACTAATCGAGATAGATATAGATAGTTGTATATATAAATGATCGCAATGAAACGAGAAATCGATTAAGCGGTGACTGTCTGTCCGTCCGTCCGTCTGTGCACACGATAATTCAAGTAAAAATTGAGATACCTTAACGAAACTTGGTACGTGCACTTCTTTCGGGCGTAGGACGAATGGTGCTGAACATGGGAAAAATCGGAAAATAACCACGCCTACCTCCCATAGAACGGTAATTTTCAGAAATACGAAAATTGCGATATTTTAGTAACTACTAAAGATTATTCACTCAAAATTGATATTTACAATAAGTTTTAGAATAAAAATAAGAATAACATACATTTTGGGAAAATACGCGTAGCCACGCCCACTTATGGTTACATGTGCTTATCTTGATAACCGCTACACCAATTTCTTCCAAACGCGGCACAGTTGTTGGCTTTTGTACAACATATCAAATTTTTAAAATCGGTCAATAACCACGCCCACATCCCCTTTACGGTAATTTAGAGAAATACGACATCTTCGATAAATCAGTAAATATTAAAGCTAATTTATTCAAAATTGATGCTTGCAACAATTCTTTACCAATAAATACGTTTATGACAAAATTTTGGAAAATGGGCGTGGCACCGCCCACTTATGATCACATTAATGTATCTCGGTATGGTTATTGTGCTTGCCACATAGAAGCAAAACGTTGAAAATTATTGAAATCGGACTAAAATTACGGCCGCTTTTCATATAACAGGTAATTTCAGAAATGCTTGAAACTTCAATATGTCGAAATTTAAGGACGCTAATTACGCACTTAGACTTTCTTACTTGTTTAGGTTTGATTTTTTCATGAAATTACTTTGTTTTTTAAATAAATTCATAAATTGAGATTTTCGTATTTGTGGAAAATAAGTGCATGCTATTGAAGAACTGTATTTGTTTTTTAATTTTATCACTCATTTCTAATGAACTTATCGACATGAGGTAGAATCAATCAGACTAATTGAATTTTTATTAATACGTGATTATTTTCTTCGGAAAAACTATGTCCAAATTCTATTTTTGTTTTAATTTGCCATTTTTACCATTTTTAGATTTTTAGACACTTCAACTGTTTTTTTTTCTCGAAAACTGGACAAGCTAGAAAAATGTTGTAAATGTACTTCGATTCAAAAAATCTATAAGATGAGGTCAGCCCCGGATCAGAGATAATAGACGACCAAATTTTTTAAACCGTGTTATAAGAACATTTAACCAGTGCTTAATCTAAACAGTATTTTAATCTAGTAGTCAAAGTTCAAAAGGGGCATATTATATTTCAGAGAAAGTATTTTGCTGCCTTTTCTTCCGTGAGGCGGTTCTTAGGGGTTCTTATGTAAGGCCGGCTGCACTGAAATTTTCCTCACTTTCGACAAATAAAGTACGAAAGTTAACTAAGATATGTAACTATTAATACAACTACGTAAATTATGAATAGCACTGAAATATTTTACAGATCATCGAAATAAGAGAATAAGTTGTAATCATAAAAAAAAAATGCGAGCACATTTGAGGGCGCCCAATTAGATCTACATATTTCTATTTTCCACAACATGCAGCAGATTCCAAGAGTTGTTTTGCCTGTAAAAAAACTAAACATTAAATTGGAACAACCTTTAGAATATGCGATTGTGTGTTTAGTGGTCGTTAACTGCGCGCTCTGCCCATGTATATATTGGCATTCGCAAAATATTCGTATCATTTGATGCGAAGGCGAATGTCGAAGCGAATGTGTCAAATGATGCCAATCATTCGCATAACAATTGCGAATACAAATATTCGCAACATCCCCGCTATGCCTGCATACTATACTCCATTAGATTTCTTTCTCCTTTGCCACATTCGACAGGGTCGGCTAATCAGTGGATATTCATGAAAAAATAATCGTACATATGTATGAATATACCTGCAGGAAATTGGGCTAGTTTGTAGCTAACTTAATAACGTAATCGACATATTTTTCAAAATTTTGGTTTTGATGCAGAAATATTCCTAGAGCATCTAGATGCATTTCTGCATCAAAAAGAAAATTGTGAAAAAATTGTCGCGTATGTTATTTTTACACGTTTTTATTTATATGGTCTGCTGTAGTTGGTCCTATATTCGAATTCCGTCAGACAAAACACCAAAATGATAATATAAAATTTCGAAATTAAATTTATTTGTCCTGAATTCGAAAAATCATCAGTGAAGTGCAGAAAAAACGTGTATTAAAAGTCCCGATAACATCGGCATGACTCCTGCATGACTGTACAACTCACTTTAAGTTAGTTCGTCATAGCCAATTAAAGGTGAAGTATTTATAAAAATGCCGTAAAAAATCAAACTAAAAGATGGTTACATATTTTTTTTATCAATTGATAAATTTTTTCCGCAGGGATATGTACTATACTAAATGGATAGTTAAATATGTGTATGCATACATGTAACTATGTATATATGTACATACATAGGGATTATGTATTTACTTTTTTGAATTAAGTATTATGCGGTAGATTATTGCAAAATAACAACAAATTCTCTATAGGTATGTATAATATTATCAAAATTAATCTCGTTCAGTGTTAGAGAGTAGTTACACATTTTTCATGTGGTCACCGATATTGCAGAATACCACTACGGAGCCATTAAGTTTTTTTCCTCGTTTTTTTTTTTTTATTCACACGGCTATTTTTTCGCTACCGAGTATTGTAAAGTATTAATGTGCCACATTCTTGAGTGATTAGTAAGCGTACTTTGCTCAACAATCACCTCATAACTTCGTTCGTTCTCTAAATGTACACATGTATCTAAGTATGTATGTATGTATATGTGTTTGTATGTATGCCGAACTTGTACACACATTTTTCAAAAACTCGTTCTCGAAACATATTTTACTTTGATTTACATAAATATACACTGCTATACAGCCGTAAATGCTAAACGATCACTTTTCACTGGTTTCAGAATTTTCACATTTTACTAAAAATAATCATATACATACTATGTACATATTTTGGCTACTGGTAATATGAAAACATACTTTCTTCCGACGCAAATATTTCAGCTCACTATTTTGCCCAAATCAGTAGGTAGGAACAGTTTAGCTACTTTTTTCAATTACGTTTGCTTTACTGTAATTCATTTGCATCATACTTCGTTTTATTTCACTTTGTCGTTTTTGTTTTCCCTACGATATCTGTGGCCACTGACTGATTTTCATACATTTGGATATATTAAGTGTTACATATCTGTTGTGTTGCGTTTCTTTTTATATTTACAGCAATGTTATTATAGTACTAAATTCAAACGCTTCGAAATCTTGACCGTTTCGCTCAGCACCGTAAACCGAACTAAACCAAGCGCACCGCGAAAACCACAATTTTTCTCTGCCGGACCATAGGATTCCTGAGTCTCTGCCCAACACATACATTTACAGGAGATCAGCGTTAGTGTATACCTGTTTCTGCTATCCAGATTACCTATGTATGTACATAAGTATGAATGTGTGAATGTACAGCACCTAGCCATGGAATTATGGTCGATGATTAATTTTAGTAACCAGATTTTATCTACAAACTGGTAAACACAAGATGATTTTCGAGTGTTTCAGTAAAATATTTTCTCAACACTTATAGTATAGTATAGCATTAGTATTTTCTTTAATTATGAAACCAATCGTATCCAATTATTTTTGGAAAACTTTTGTGTATGCAGGAACCCTCCGTTAGTCTTGGTGTTCTATCAGAAGACTGACAGATTGTAAGGTTCCAGCTCCGACTGCTGGTAGGTTATTTGGACAATAATTTTGTTTAGTCGGCGAGCAGCTTGCCTTCTCAAATTCTGCATCGCCCGCGGCGTTCGCACAATGCCAATGCGCAGCAGAAACCAGGACTGATTGTTAATTTGTGACTGTTAATTGCTAAGATATTTGTTTGGCTTCCCGATGTCAATTTTAATGCGTAGAGACACTTGCGAACCGTTGGTCTATCGGACATTGGTGCTTACAGGAACTATATGCTTGGGCATCACGAACGACACACAAGCTTTTATTGAATAATTGGTTTTGATCTATACATCCGATTCCCTGTATCTGGTTAAAGCTAGGGAGATGGCCATCTGAGTCAGCCATGATCTCATCGATGACAAGTGAGGCTCAATGACCCACACGGGTGCTCTTAATTACCACTGGTAGCTTATCCCCTGTCAACTATACCACAGTAACCAAGCTACAAAATTGATGAAACTTCAGTGTTTCCTCATCATCGCGAATTTTACCTTCGGTGCGCTCTATGCCCCAAAAACTATATGAAGAAGCCTACATGTCTAGTTGGAAGATGATTACACCCCATATTAGGCGAAAGTGCTTCAGATCCCGCAATATATGCCCGGTATGACATAGAAGTCTAAGAGAAAACCCAAGAAAAATAAAACCGGGGTGCATGGTAGCGCCTCATTGCATGTCACCTATACCCACTGATCCGGAGTCAGTGAGGCACCATAAGAATACAGACGTATACCTCTGACTTCAATTTTGAAACACTTTCGAACCACTTTGAAAACCCATTTCGGTGTCCTCGAATTGTAAGTGATCTGTGTTAATATGAATGAACTTGCATTTTCTTCTTCTTTCACTACAAAGTTGCTCCCTTGCGGGCATTTCGGAAAGGTTAAGTGCAGGATTAAGTAAATAACTTTTCGAAAGGTTGTGGGAAAATAACACAGGATGAGAGAAAACAGATTTATTAGATTACATAAAGACTGTAATAGACGTTGGACTTGGTGGTTGACCTGACTCCGGAGGCAAGCCCTTTAATACAATATGCGAATATTTGGGTCCTCCAAATTGTTAGCATCCTCTTAATTAATGTCATGATCTTTAAAATAAATATCAGATATTGAAAATTGAGACTCAACTTTACTCCTAATTATTACCAGTTAATAGTAGAGTGCCTGAGTTTTTAGCAACGTTCACAGTTCCATGGCCATGGACTGTAGCTGGGTACGCTCGGGTATGTATATAGTATACATATGTATATGTGTGAAGCAATGAGAAGTATCGGCGAGCTGCTTTTGGGCGCTTATGTGTTGGTGCGACTATTTCTTGGGGTACCTGCTGCTGCTGCTGCTCCCAAATACCAGCTACCAGCGCTGAGATACTCGTTACTTGGCGTTGGTTTATTGAAAGCGTGATTTTAGATTGGAATGCGCTATTTTGTTGATAATTTCTACATATGTACATATGTATGTATGTATATTGGTCTGGCCGTATCCACACATGTATGTATGGATGTACATACGTATGGATGTACCTATGGATGGGTGTATGCATGATCATAAATGTATATATGTATGAATGCGTGCATGTGTTCTCATTTGGGCATGGTGGTGAGAGACTGACTTTTGGGCTCAGTACAGTGTATGGCCAGCGTTTCATTTCAAAATTGCGATCGCTGATCGCCTATTTGTTTTTAATTTTTTTTTTCTGTATGTCCACCGAATATTTTCTGCGATTTACGAACGTACATACATATACGTATGTATATGTACGGACACAACTGAATGTGTGGAGCATTGCCAGCGAAGACATTTGAATGGCCATAAATTTAAATGGGGTATCGTATATTTTCTAATTGGAATGCGGCAAATGTTTAAGCCCGGTGTTAAGCTCGCAAGCGGGTGTGGCGCGGCCAGCCTGAAATGCCGATTTAATGCGATTTTACTTGTATGTGTGAGTGTATGTGATGTGCTGGTATGTGGTACGAGTATGTTTATGAATTTATTTATGCATTTATTGTTACATTTGCTTACGCGCATATCGCTATTCAAATATGTAAGTAAAAATTAGATTTTATTTAATATAATATTGTTTAAAGTTTATTATGAATTATGATAAGGTTATTGGATAAAACATGGAGGCTTTTACAACATATTTTTATTTATCTTCTTTAGAGTCACATCCAGTGCTGCAAGGCTTTTAGAGGCAGCAATACAGCAACGCTCTGGTGGTCGGGCACTAGATCACTGAGTTTATTCTTATAGGATTTCACCCTGATCTTAAAACGCCCCGTAAGTCGCCTTACTCTCTGATACAATATTCGGACATTCTTTCTGTCGCGCAGTTTCTCAAGTACATATATGCGGTATTTGTCGTCGCAAGTGCGCAAAGGCCCCTTAATCCTCCGAAGGATTCTTCTTTCGAAAACTCTAAGAGTCGCCTCATTAGATCAGCAGACTTTTACACCCCTATGCTGTAATCTGTATATTCGTAGTTACGAATTCGTAGCTGCGTTCCGAGAATTCCAAAAATTGGCATGCTGTAATCCGATCAACGGCGTTGCCAACTAAAATAATGAAATTCGAAGTTCTTAATCAGCTGCTTTGACAGAAACAAATCAAAATAAATATAATCGCAAGTGAATAGTCAAATTAAACAAAAAAAAATTAGTTTAATCATTATTTGAAAAAGGCTTTTCCTTAATTAAGTAGCATACAAAGGAATCAGTGGCCGGTGCCGGCCGGTCAGGGGCTTGGGTTGAAATTCTGTAAAAAGTTCAGTGCTGGTACCATTTAATAGGGTGGAAAAGAGTCCCCTGCGTAATTTAAGTGCTTTTTGGACATAGTTACCCTGGTTGTTCTTACAGGAGTTTCCTCTGGTCTTCAGACCTACCATCCTTCCGTAAGTCGCCTAACTAGCTGGTAAAAATTCTTCACACTTTCTCTGTACAGTTCTGCGGTCCCCTAGATCGGCCAGTCCCACATATTTAGCTCTCGTCGTGCTCGATCGCAGCGTAGCCCTGTAGGCAACATCCTTTTTCTCTGTAGCATGGTGACATTAATCATCGTTCCAGTTGCCCTTACTGCTTCGTTGAAATCAGGGCTCGAATCGTAACATCCGTTCACGGATCGAGAAAAATACAAAAGAAAATTACGTGATACGTCAGTCGTATAATCTGAATGGGATAAAGTGTACTTTCACGTATGTCATGTCCGAATTCCTTGTCCTTCTTTCTCGACGGGGGAGACGTTTTAGAATTATTAAATTTGTGTGCGAATCGCTAAAAATTCTAGAATATGCATTTCATCAAGAAAAAAAACTCGACGTGCTAAAAAAAACGATACATTTTAATTTAACCCACCTAGATACAAAAAAAATATTACATAATTATTGGAAGAGAAAACAAAGTTAAATTTGTGTGTTTGTTCTTTGTTGGATTCTGATATCAATTCGCAAACATATCCCTACTTCCCCTTCAAAAAAAAAAAAAAAATACAAAAAAAAGCGAATGTGAAATTGCGATCCCCAGAAAGTCAGCGGGCACACACATGCATGTTCATAGAAATATACATAACTACGTATTTGCAATACATGTGTACGTACGTATGTAGGTGCGCTTTTCGTTAAATTTTTTATCTTTGAACGAAGGCAGTCAGCGAAGAAAAAAGCACACCTGATAAGAGAGAAGTATGCATTGAGATAAAACTTAGTTTTATGGATTGGGGAACGTCTCAAAATATTTGCGCGCGGGGGCAAAGCTACATATCCAACCCATATAAACTCATATAAAAATATATGACAATAACGTCGGAATTTTTACGCTCTCACCTCTTAGATTGTTCTATACCAAAAAATATAACCCTTTTTTTATTTTGAAATGAAAGAAATTTTTATAGGTTTCTCAAAACGCTCAAAGACTTCCTTGTATTTTATATGGAAAAAAAACATCTTTTCGTAAAAATGGTATAAAATTCTTCAAAATCAATATTTTTCGATCGGAAAACTCTACTTTTCTTCTGGAGAATCCCAACAACAATAACCAATTATTTATTTAACCATTTTTTCATAGTAACTATATTTTATAGGTCCGCCAAAACCCCAAAAAATTCCAGAAAATGCACGGGGGGATAAATAAAATATCGTTAGTATCAAAAAATTGTTAAATAAACAATTGGGTATTGTTACTGGAAATACCCTGAAGAGAGCCAGAGCGTTCCGATCGAAAAATATTGATTTTCAAGAATTCTACCATTTCTACGAAAATCCAAAACATACATACATGCAAAACATACATACGTACATCTGGTCAAATACATTAGGGTGGTCAAAAAGAAACAATCAAGTCCAAATTCTATTCTGTAAAATCTACCTCTGTTTTCTTATTTTTAAATAAAAGAATATTTAGAGTATTTTACATGGGGGAAAAAAATTTCGTAGAAATTTTGGCGAGCCCCTTGATACAATTTTACGCCGACTCCGAACGGCGATTGTATTTTTATGAGAAGCGGTTTTTCATGGTGGAAATGCACTCGGAGATTTGCCATTGCCTTCCAAGGGACGACGCTGTTAAGAAATATATATTATCTATATTATATCTAGGTTTTTTTTTTGCGAGGTCTCCCAAAAACCCAAAAAAAATGCAATGGAGGGGAGGACCCACAAAAAATCGCGAATATTATAAAATGGTAAAATGAACAATTGGTTATTGTCTTATAAAGAGAAGCAGAGTTTTCCGATCGAAAAATATTGATTTTCCAGAATTCTACATCATTTCTACGAAAAGGAGTCTTTTCCTCATATAAAGTACATGGGAAACATCATGGGCATTGAATCAGTTCTATTTATTTCCTTTTTGGTTGTTGTTGTTGCTGACAGGGTGGGTGTATGATGTATTTTGGAACGAATTTCCGTCATCCCTTGCGTTGTGCCATCTTCAGAGTAATTTTTCGTTCTGAACGTTTTTCCATTTCCAAAAATCAACTACAAATTTCTCACGAACATCATAAATAGGCGGCGTGATTTTGAAAGGCAGTTTAGGAGCATGATTCAATAATAAAAGGTTTGCTCAAAAAGCAGTTCTCTCGCTCCCTCTTGACAAAATCGGCTCCCTTAAGCGCCACGGAGACAATCAAATAAATACGTCAAGCATTGCATATGTGTGAGTGAGGTTCGCTCGTGGCTTGCCCGCAAACGTTCAAATGAAAACGTCAATCACCATTTTAAATTTTGTGTACGTAGCGTTCGGTTATTATGTCGTCGTCGGATGATGATTTACTTTTATTAGTATCTGCTGCAATTTTGTTGAAAAACAAGAGNGAAAAAGAAGAAATTAAACATGAAAAAGAAGAAAGAGTGGATGAAAAGCTGGTACCAACAACGAAAGAGGTTTACGCATGAAAATCTTTTGGATGAATTGAAATTATCATCTAAGGTCGATTACTGTAATTTTTTGCGAATGGATGCTGATACATTTGATGAACTTCTAACCATGGTGAAGCCATTAATAGAAAAAATAGATACGTTAATGCGTGATGCAATAACTCCTAACATGCGATTGTCAGCAACACTGAGATATTTGGCGACAGGATATAAATTTGAAGATCTCAAATTTATAACAGCAATATCTCAAAGATCCCTTGGATTGATTGTCATTTAAACATGTGAGGCTATAATTTCAACGCTTTCAAGTTTTATAAAGGCAAGTTCATATACATATTAATAAGTAAATTCATTCTGTTTTATTATGCATATNCATGAAAAAGAAGAAAGAGTGGATGAAAAGCTGGTACCAACAACGAAAGAGGTTTACGCATGAAAATCTTTTGGATGAATTGAAATTATCATCTAAGCNAAGCTGGTACCAACAACGAAAGAGGTTTACGCATGAAAATCTTTTGGATGGATTGAAATTATCATCTAAGGTCGATTACTGTAATTTTTTGCGAATGGATGCTGATACATTTGATGAACTTCTAACCATGGTGAAGCCATTAATAGAAAAAAAAGATACGTTAATGCGTGATGCAATAACTCCTAACATGCGATTGTCAGCAACACTGAGATATTTGGCGACAGGAGATAAATTTGAAGATCTCAAATTTATAACAGCAATATCTCCAAGATCCCTTGGATTGATTGTCATTGAAACAAGTGAGGCTATAATTTCAACGCTTTCAAGTTTTATAAAGGCAAGTACATATACATATTAATAAGTAAATTCATTCTGTTTTATTATGCATATTTTTATTGTATGTACATTTTTGATTTTACATACACATATCATTCTGTAAAAGACGAAAAAAAGTTGGAGATTGGTGACTGTGACATATCACCGTCACTGAACGAAAGGTTGCTAGCGTTGCTATAATGCAATGGTGTCGAACTGTTGCTAAACGACGATGGTGGTGAAATGTTGTTTTTAAAAATTATTTGTGTTGATTGGTTCGTATTAATTTGGACCGATTTCCTGTGCAGAGTCCCCATTTGCCCCTCAAACATAATTTCTTCCACGAACCTTTCGCATAGGAGCCGCTGCTCTGGAGTCATTCGGTCTAATTTAACTGCCCATGAGTCAGTAATTGTTGTTGTTTGGGTTTTTTCCTTAGTTGAAAATCTCTTAGCGGCAATTTCCACCAACGCATCACCAGCATCTGGCTTCCTTTTGGCAGCTTTCGTAACAGTATCTTTCAAAAGATTCTGCAATGATAAGGAAATAAAAAATATATTATACATATGTACATATACCATATCTTATATTATTATGTATGTAAATACATAATTAAAAATATATTAATTNCCGTCACTGAACGAAAGGTTGCTAGTGTTGCTATAATGCAATGGTGTCGAACTGTTGCTAAACGACGATGGTGGTGAAATGTTGTTTTTAAAAATTATTTGTGTTGATTGGTTCGTATTAATTTGGACCGATTTCCTGTGCAGAGTCCCCATTTGCCCCTCAAACATAATTTCTTCCACGAACCTTTCGCATAGGAGCCGCTGCTCTGGAGACATTCGGTCTAATTTAACTGCCCATGAGTCAGTAATTGTTGTTGTTTGGGTTTTTCCCTTAGTTGAAAATCTCTTAGCGGCAATTTCCACCAACGCATCAGCAGCATCTGGCTTCCTTTTGGCAGCTTTCGTAACAGTATCTTTCAAAAGATTCTGCAATGATATGCTTGAAACACAATACCTGGCGAACGGCAAATTTCGCCCAGCAGAGCGATGCCGACGACCAACTTTCGCCCAGCTATAGTTCTGAACACATTGAAAACGACGAGGTACAGACCACAGCTTCCAATTTGTTATCTTCGTGACCATGTTTCAAGAAGGAAGCTTTTACAACGAAGAGGGAAAATACCAGCAAGAAGAAGTTTAAAATATAGAAATAGTCTTTAAATATAACTACTAGTAAACTTACGTTTTACTAGATTAATCTCTGATGGAAAAATATAAGGTGTATTATTTTACTTTTAAACAAAAATTACGATAACTTTTAAAGTATGGTCATCATGGCCTTTTTTTGTCGTTGCCGTTGACCGCGGCGATAGAAATAAATCTATCGTCGCGAACAGTCGTCGAGCAAACTTCGTCGTTTGCTTTGATTGTGCGCGTTCTCATATAAATCAGTGGCCCGTAGTCATAGTCAAAATAAAGTCGACTTTAAAATTTGAAAATTATGTCAAAAAGCTGCAACAAACTTTAAAGTCGACTTAATTTTGTCTATGACTACGGGCCAGTGTGTTTTAATTATTTCGGCGAACATTCGCGACGAAAAATTTGCCTTTCGCCGGTGTTGTGCTTCAGCTTATAAGGAAATAAAAAATATATGTGACCTGGTCTACGAAAAGGGAGCTTACGTGCGAAAACTAGTTTTCTGTGAAAAAGCTGTTAAAAGTAAGCAACTCGTTTCGTCAGTTTCTCATTATCTCGTTAATTGTTCTCCGCGCCGGACGTCCAGTAAGTGTTGTTGTTGGTCGGAATATTATTATAGTTCATCGTGTAAGTTGCTAGTGTGGAACCATGATTCAATAATACAAGGTTCGATAAATTGACAGTTGTCTCTCTCGCACCGCTCCCTTAGCGGTGGCACCGTGTTGCTTCTTTGCAAATTTACATGGAAACAGTGTAGCTTTGGTGTGAAATAAAAGTATAAGCTTTTGTGCAATATGTTTATTTGTATATGCATATGAAGCATATTTAACTGATGAAAACATAAGCATTGGATGTTTATATCAATCTCATAGTAGTCTTATTTTAATTTTGAGTCATTTTGCAGTTTTTAAACAGCTAAATAGCATATAAATTACGTAATTCACGTAGATATATAAATATTACGTTCAACATTTCGTTTAAAATGCCAGATTTCCTGCAAATACTTTAGAATTTACAAAAGGAATTTCACTACTAATTGCCTACTTTGCGTACTTTTCTACTACCATTTTCGCAACAAGGGATTGCATTCTTGCCCTTTCTCTGTCCTTCGCAAATGCAACCTTTTGTAAGGGAGTGTCAAACCGCAGCTGTCAATAATTATCTAACCTTGTATTATTGAATCATGGTGTGGAACATTTAAAAAAGTAACACTGAAGAAGTGACGTTTACTGTTTCTGTTGATTATCGTCTTCGCATTTCGCATGAAATGAAACATGAGTGTTGATCATGATTCAATAATACAAGGTTCGATAAACTGACAGTTGTCTCTCTCGCACCGCACCCTTAGCAGTGGCACCGTGTTGCTTCTTTGCAAATTTACATGGAAACAGTGTAGCTTTGAGTGAAATAAAAGTATAAGCTTTTGTGCAATATGTTTATTTGTATATGCATATGAAGCATATTTAACTGATGAAAACATAAACTGTTTTTAAATGGGATGTTTACATCAATCTCATAGTAGTCTTATTTTAATATTGAGTCATTTTGCATTTTTTATGCAGTTAAATAGCACATAAATTACGTAATTTACATAGATACATCAATATTACGTTCAAAATTTCGTTTAAAATGCCATATTTCCTGCAAAAACATTAGAATTTACAAAAGGAATTTCACTACTAATTGCCTACTTTGCGTACTTTTCTACTACCATTTTCGCACCAATAGATTTCATTCCTTCTCTTTTCTCCGTCCTTCGTAAATGCAACCTTTTGTAAGGGAGTGTCAAACCGTAGCTGTCAATAATTATCTAACCTTGTATTATTGAATCATGAGTGTTGATGAGGAGTTCAGTGCCGTATACGGACACATATACGGATACATAAACTACTCAGAATTATTATTTTTGGCCCATAATTCGTTTTTCTAGTGTATAATCATGTCTTTATAGCTTATAATTCAATGTATTTTGTTCATTACCAAGAAATTATATTTATACACACATACGGATACATAAACTACTCAGCATTATTATTTTTGGCCCATAATACGTTTTTCTAGTGTATAATCATGTCTTTATAGCTTATAATTCAATGTATTTTGTTCATTACCAATAAATTATATTTTGTCGTATTTTTACTCTTCTTTCTCTACATTTTTAGTACACTTCTAAGCAAGTTAGGATTTTCTGCTTTTTTCCACGTGAAAAAGCATCTCATCTTCCATCCGAATCAACCAAAAAGTGAAAATTGATTTTTTGACACCTAAGCCCCCTTTCCGTAGACCAGGTCACATATTATACATATGTACATATACCATATCTTATATTATTATGTATGTAAATACATAATTAAAAATATATTAATATTTCATTTGATTTGTATTATTTTCAGGTACCGCAATCAGAATCAGAATGGACAAGAATTGCAGAAGATTTTAAACTAAACTGGAATTTTCCAAATTGCATGGGCGCAATAGACGGCAAACATATCGCTATCAAAAAACCGCCTGAGTCGGACTCATTATATTATAATTACAAGAAATTTTTTAGTATTGTACTCATGGCAACTGTGAATGCGAACTATGAATTCATAGTAGCGGATGATGGCACGAATGGGCGAATTTCTGATGTTGGAGTTATAAAAAACACAGATTTCGGGAAGGCGCTTTACAGCAAATCGTTACCAATACCTCCACCATCACTACTATCAAATAGCAATAGAGTTTTGCCATACGTTTTTGTTGCAGATAATGCGTTTCAAATGCAGGAAAATCTTTTGAAACCTTAATCTGCCACCAATCTCACAACCAAGGAACGCATTTTTAACTACAGGTTGAGTAGAGCGCGAAGAATTGTGGAAAATGTGTTCGGAATATTAGCATCGAGATTTGGTGTTCTACAAACCACCATTGCCGTCGCTCCAGAAAAAGCACAAACCATTGTTTTGGCTTGTTGTTATCTACATAATTTTTTACGTAAAAAGAAAACTTACACATTCACAGATTTAATTGACAACGAAACTACCGACTCAGGCGATTTAGTTAAAGGAACATGGCGCAAAGACATAAATCTTAATGCATTAGAATGTACGAAAATTCGAAATTCTTCAAATAGAGCAAAGGAAATTCGCGACGCTTTTGCAGAATATTTTGGTAACGAGGGGTCAGTTTCTTGGCAAACAAAGTATACATAAGTTTATGCGTGTAAACAAGTCCACATTCAAAATAAAATTAAACCAACACAAATATTTTTAACGTATTTTACTTACCGTTGTACTTTATGATGTGCAGGGCGTCTCAACATCGGTAAGAAATTGCATTTCATTAAAGTAAAACAAATTAGGTTCGAGCGAATCGTCAGCACCGGCTCCACTTTTGCTGCATTCGGCCAATCTTTGTTTTTCACGACGAAAATTAGTACGCAAAACATTTATCTTTCTTTTCACGTCCTCCACAGTTGCGTTGGGGTACTGCTCCTTATAAATATCCAAGAGTATCTCATATTGTTTTCTTTTTTCCTAACGATTAGTATAGGCTTCAAGTTTTATGTTCCATAAAGCTTCCAAACATTCATAATTCTCAATGAATCGCAATATAAATTTTTTTTCGTCCGCGCACTTATCCATTTTTAATTTGACAACGCAAATGAGCTTTTTTTTGTCAAGCATAAATGGAGACGATCAAATAAACAGTCATCAAATTGAAATATCAAAATTTTTTGATTTTCATCAAGCATAACCGACAACGAGTCGGTGTAGTGTACGTGAAGCCGACAAAAGCCGACGACACCAATACAATTAAAGCGTTGATAAAAATATTTGATTGTCACCGTGGCGCTATAAAGATTTTAAATTTATCAAGTACACAGAATCGGGCTGTAAAAAACCAATATATCTCTAAAACCAATTACGCTAGGAACTGAAACTTAGCACTGATGTATATATTGCAAATGCATTGGGAAAGGGGGCGTGGCTCCTTCCTTCCATACAAACTGAGCTTCCCATATAGCTACGGTGACCAGCCGTTCTGTTTTTTGCAGGACCGTACTGTTTTTCAAAGGTCGGTCCTGCGTAGTTTTTCAAACCTGAAAAACCTGAAAATGTACTGATTTTTTCCAAGTGTCCTGCATTTGTCCCGCATTTTATTCGTTATTTTAAAATTATCGGACAATGGATGGATTTTTCAAAAAGTGTTTTTTGGTACTTTTCGTAGCTTTTCTTCAATATCTCATGAAAAAATCTCCAAATTAACGTAAGCGACTTACAGCTCGAAGGGTATTGATGTGTCTCTTACCAAAATATATAACTTGTGGCGACTTCAATGAAAATTATTAGTGCTCCAGCGAAAAAAGTGAGATTTTCAATCAAATACGCAGTTTAATTTGATTATTTTTTTCGTTATTTAAAAAATTCGATAAAGAAGATATATCATTACCAGGGAACGGATTTTTAGGACCTAAAACCCTATAAAAAAGGCAAAATAAAGTAACGAAATAGGCTGGAAAAGGCAAAATAAAATAGCGAAAAAGGCAGGAAAAGGCACTAGGTAGTGCAAAAAAGGCAAAAAAAGGCAAACCAAATAGCGAAAAAGGCAAAAAAAAGGTATTGCAAAAAAAGGAAAATAAGGCACTAAAAAAGGACAGAAAATACGAAGAACAATCAAAAAATATATTTATTTTAGAAATGCTTATATTACAAGTAAAAAGAGAAAAACTATGAACTAGTTTCATTGTATGAAAAATTTGTACTTTGAATCTTTGACTATTTTATCCTTTCGAGTTTCTAACTCATACAACTTTAATCTGTATAGTTGTAGTAACATTGAACCACAAGATGCATTTTGAAGTTTTGAATGTACTAAATGTGCGCTCAACGTAAGTTGATACAAGTGGAGCCCAATTTAAATATGGACCGTTTGAAACGTTCATATTATCAGGAATAAGGGCGTTTTCCTCGCCCTTTACAATTTTATACACACCCCTTATTGTCTCCAAGCCTACGTTAGCTGAGAAAACGGGTTTGAATTTTTTCAACACCAATTTGGCAAGAGGTCCCTGTGCTTCTATAAGCCGCTTGGGCAATGTGTATATTTTTTAATCTTAAAAAAAAAAAATTGTAAATGCTATAATCACTTTTTTAAAGGTAGAAAAGGCAAAAAAAGGCAAATATCTTAAAAAAGGCAAAAAAAAGGCAAATATCTTAAAAAAGGCAAAAAAAGGCAACTTCAAATGTGTATATATGGAATCAGGGAAAGCTAAATCGTGGACATTCTTAATCGAATATACTCTATCTCTTTAGCAGAAAAAAAGGCAATTTCCATAAAATCCGTTCCCTGATCATTACAGTAAACTTTGAGCCCAAGATAATGAAAATCGGATTAGAAATGTAGATGCTATGGAGCGCAATCTGCACAAATTATATATTTTTGTAAAGGGCACTTTGTAACTCGTCGTTTACGTCGATTCATGGCGTGGATTTTTGACAAATAACTGCGAAAAGTACCAAAAAAACAAAAAAAAGAAGGGTTTTGTTTTCGTTTTGAACGACTCAAAATTTGCCTATAAAATAATCTTTTAAAGATTTCCACTTTTTGTGTAAGCTATTGTAATTATAATATGTTTTACTATACTTTTATAAATATTCATGTAAAAAAAGATTAATATCAATGAAGAAAACGTGATTCATTTTTAAAGTTTAAAATGTATTAAGAATTTAGAATCATAAATACTCTTTTGATATTTTTATACTACGTAAATATATGTAGGCATATTTTTGAAAAATTGTCCTTCATTTTGAGTCCATATTTATGGTCACCGTACATATAGCTTATCTCTGGAACTACTTACGCTAACGTCCTGAAATTCTACACAGCTACATTTTTTATCAATACCGTACTTATGGCGAAAAGTGGTAATTATTGGAAAGACTGCATCGATATACATTTACGTAAACGCGCAAGTATCACTCGATTGAGAACCATTTTCTCCTAGATTTCTAAATCCCATTGAAATATTGTAATTTTGTTTTTAGTTTTTAATAAAAGGTAAAATTTATGTGAAAATTTTGAAGAATTTTTTTAAATTTTGCACAAAGAATGGAGCTTTGATTTTTCGGGTTTCGTTATAGACTGCCCTATATCTACATACCTATTTGCATAAAATGATAGCCGTTTTCGTTGTTCGGAATAAACTCAAAAACCACTGAAT